>NW_016163690.1:26182-35253 GCF_001687245.7 Rhagoletis zephyria | reverse complement strand
TATCTTTCATAACTGCCTAAACCCAACGCTATTGAGTGGCCACAGGATTCATTAAAAAATATATTTTTATTTGTAGTTTTAGAGGATATCTAAATTCGAAATATACCTGATTTACAGCTATAGGTTTCGCAGATCAAAAGTTTATGGTTGAAGGTCATAAGTTCGAAGTCTATGAAAAAAGGAATTGTCCCATGATGGATATATGTAAAAGCACACGGTGCAAAAAAATGTGTTTCGCTTTTGCCTACATTGCTTTCGTTTTTCTCTATTTTGGCCCATATAATCATGGGCGTGAAGGAAACGCTTAAAGGTTATTATGATGTCAGCGAAATTTCCTGCTATTCATTAAGTTGTCAAAAGCAAAAGTTCTTCAGACCTGAAAAGCCACAGCTAGTCAGTGAACTTGCTGGTTGGCAACAAACCAAAGGATTCGCGTTGGTAGCCAAATGATGACGAGGCTACTAACTAAGTACTCATGGATGTGTGTTTCTTTTCAAATCTGCCGCAGTTTGTTCTTGTTGTGTCAGTATTTGTAATAGCAAGTTGTGCGGTTTATGCTTATGTGCTTTGTTTGTTGTGCTCTTTCATCACTTTCGGCTATGCTTAGGCATTCAAGTGGAAAATTTGCTGGTCGATTGCCTCCAGAGTTTTGGGCTAACAGCTGAAGTGGACAAAAATGTTGTGCGGTGTTATTGAATATGAATAGTTAAATACATAAACGGATTTAGTGGCTTAAGAAAATGATTAATGATCGGATTAATATCTATTTATGTATGGGAGACTAATTACGAAAAATTAAAAGATTTTAATCATTAAAGAAGAAGAATGTATAGTGGGAAAAATATTAATGGGGACGCGAAGTTTTTACAAGTTTTGGCTATTTTTCTTTTGCTTATTTTTTTTATATAAAATTATGGCTCCTTATCTAACAAAAACCAGACCTAACCCTGCCAGAGAGCCTAGATGTAATGCCACCGAACGAGGGAAGCTGCATTTTGTATCTCGTTATGAGCAGGACAAGCTCTATCCTTCCAGCAAGTCCGCAGCTAACTGATCAATTTATGACCACGTCAGGATTCCTTTGATTTAGATTATTCAGAGTGTCAGCGTAGACGATAATCCGTTATCCTTTCCAATCTATATCTTTCAAGACGTTGGCTGATGATTATGAGGAAAGGTGAGAGAATGCCTTCACGCAGGGAACCTGTGCTGAGCATCCTGCAAACAGAGGCACCGTCCCATTCCGCTACGACAGCTCTGGCGTAGATTATGCGGGAGGTACACCCAAGTTGCTATCGATTCTTAATTTAGACAGGGTTTAACTATCGCTTCGGGTAGAAGATTATAAAAAAATTGTTTCTATTTATATCGATGATGGAATCATCTACGAAGTGTTTGTTCGCAAAAGACTTATCTCTTATCTTAAAAAAGTATGCAAGACAAATTATACTGATTTGTCTATAAGGTAGGAATGGAAACAGCGACTCGCCTTTTTAAACTTATCGGACCATCTACATTCTGCAATTTTTTTCGCAGTTGACTTCGAATCGAGTTCCCTAACAAAACTCGAATGATTTTTGGTGAGCTTTAATTTACTAACTTTAGGGTTGTTTGAACTGAGGTCCGGTGGGAAAGTGCTAGCCTAGGTTCTTGAAGTCAATGAACTTTTGAACAAGATTGATTTTCTTCTCTAGGCGAGGTATATCGTACATTAAGATCCGAATGCTCGGTCAAAAATCTAAATTGGCTTGCAAAAATACTTTAAGCTCAGAGGTGAACAACGAACTTTTTTCACGATACTGTCTAATTACATACAAATATTTTCGAGGTCCAATTATATATAAAAGATTATTGTCTCCATAATGACGCAACGAAAAATTTCCTTATATCAACCAAAAAAAAAACAAAAAACAACATGTTTTTGTCATCATTTATTTTATTCTCCCACTCTTTCACAGTTACAAAAGATTTATCATTGGCAACTCTAGCGCCGTTAATTAGACGCATTTAATCACGCCCAAGAATTTTATAGCCATTCTATGCTAACCAATGCTGCTGCAATATATTAGCTGAAAAGCAGCAATAAGTATAAAAAAAACAACAACAATGATTAGTAACAACAGCGCAACAAGCACTGTCACTTTCAACAACACACTGTTAAGTAGTAAGTATATTTAATTAGCAACAGGCGACGAAGAGTAGACCATCGTAGATACAGCAGCAGACACCAAATTGCCTCTTAGATGAGCATGATCATCAGAGTATGTGTGCCAGTAGGAGACATACTGTCCCATCAAGTGGCTGCCTTCTTTTGCTCCTGCCGTCTTTGTAGTAAATCACTTGCCACTCGCCACTCGCCACTTACACTCTCATTTCTCATACATACTTCTGCTTCTACTTGAATTGCCAGCTTTGCTTTGCATGGCTTGANCAGCCTTAATTTACTAACTTTAGGGTTGTATGAACTGAGGTCCGGTGGGAAAGTGCTGGCACGGGGTTCTTGAAGTCAATGAACTTTTGAACAAGACTGATTTTCTTCTTTATGCGAGGTATATCGCACATTAAGATCCGAATACTCGGTGGAAAATCTAAATTTGTTTGCAAAAATACTTTAAGCTCAGAGGTGAACAACGAACTTTTTTCCCGATACTGTCTAATTACATACTAACATTTTAGAGGTCCAATTATATACAAAAGAATTACTATTTCCATAATGACGCAACGAAAAATTTCCTTATATCAACCAAAAAAAAAACAAAAAACAACATGTTTTTGTCATCATTAATTTTTTTCCTCCCACTCTTTCACAGTTACAAAAGATTTATCATTGGCAACGCTAGCGCCGTTAATTAGACGCATTTAATCACGCCCAAGAATTTTATAGCCATTCTATGCTAACCAATGCTGCTGCAATATATTAGCAGAAAAGCAGCAATAAGTATGCAAAAAAAAAAACAACAATGATTAGTAACAACAGCGCAACAAGCACTGTCACTTTCAATATCACCCCAACAACATTGCAACAAAACACTGTTAAGTAGTAAGTATATTTAATTAGCAACAGGCGACGAAGAGTAGACCATCGTAGATACAGCAGCGGACACCAAATTGCCTCTTAGATGAGCATGATCATCAGAGTATGTGTGCCAGTAGGAGGCATACTGTCCCATCAAGTGGCTGCCTTCTTTTGCTTCTGCCGTATTTGAAGTAAATCACTTGCCACTCGCCACTCGCCACTTACACTCTCATTTCTCACACATACTTCTGCTTCTACTTGAATTGCCAGCTTTGCTTTGCATGGCTTGATAAATCACAATTAATTACAATTCATGTGGCACGATTACGCACACATTTCACGTGCTTTGTCTACGCAGTTACAGCTGCAACAGCAAAAAGTGTGTAAGGACCATTTGCGTGCACTGCGTTAAGATTCATTGTGACAATCAAGGCTACTACATACTACTTATTTCTTGTATGGCATGATCGATGTGTATTGGCTATTTGCTTGTGGTTGCACGTTGTGCCAGCAATAATTTTTAATTGATATTTGCGTAATGGTCGTTGTTGGAATGTTTAGCATATGAGGAAATTACTATTGAACTAACTATAATAATTTGTTTCAGAAGACCTGCTCCACTCAGCTTCCTCAAAAAACCTGAAAAATAGCGGACTGAAAGCTTGGAAGCTTGCTTATTAGCAAGCGCCTATACAAATAAAATTTTATTTTACACTATGGGGCATAAACTGGCACATCCTTCTTCTTGATACCCACACGACTCGTTGACGTACTTAAGGATATCTAAATGGCCATAAATTTCCTTAACACCTGAACTGGCTTCTTTTTGTCTTACTGTTGCAATAACGGCGCGCCGTGAGCAATTTGATGAAGCAAATTTGCGTATTGCTCTCCCCATAGCTAATACCGTATACGATGGTTTTATTCGGAAGAGGATGCGCAACAACGTTAACAAATAAAAAAATGATCAAAATCGACGGGATTTTTAATGTTTATGCAAATATGCATACCCAATATTTTTTCCTAAATTCTGAAAAAGCGGGAAATTTTTGATTACACTTTTTAGGTTTAATTTTTTGACGTAGAATACGTCTTACCTTAAGGTATGGGGGCTATGTTCAAATGTTGTAGTTGTAATTTTTAGAGCTTCACAAAAACGCTTATTGCACGAGAACTAATAAAGCGATTTCAAAGAAAAGTGTGGCGTTTCAAAGATAAAATTCCAAACCTGTCGNAGTGTGTGATTTCGTTTTTGACTTGGATATGCTCTTAACCATACCACGTATTCTACGTTTAAATATAGCGGCTGTATCTCCGATACAGCCTGCAGACCAAGACGAAGGCGCTGGACTGTTCCTTTTTTTACTTTTTTTTTGTAAAATTTGAAATTTGTATTTATAAGGTTTGTGTTAGACAATGGACCGTATGAAAAAAATTAAGCAATTGCTTTTGCTTAAAATTTCAGAACTTTTATTTAAATTAGATCAGTTACTGTCGATATTCGACCATTTTTCTAGTTTTTTTATGACTCTAAAGAGCTTTTCTAACTTAGCACGTCGTTTAACCTATAAAGTACAAAATTACTTAGCGAAAAATCTATTGTTTTGGCACTGAAACGTCACTACAATTTTTTATATCTCTCAAGGTCTTTGAAGGACTTTGGCAGGACTTAGAATTGACCAGATTCATTCCAGATTAATTTTAGTGAATTTCAAAAACACTGGAATCCGATAGCTCAACAATATTGGATAACTCGACTAATTTCGATGTGCTAAATTTCGATTGCTCAAAAATGTGTTTATGTATCTGGACAAAAATCGACAACCCGATAAACTTTTCACACTTCTATAAATTTCGATAACACGATTAATTTTTATAGCGCCATATTTCTCGAAAGCTATCAAAATAATTTCTAAAACTCGGTACACTCTGGTAACATGATACAATTCTATAAGCAGGGATAACTCGATAGACTTATATACATATGTATATTACATTGATATTTCGGTTTGGAAATTCCAACAACTTTGATTCGCTAAATCGAAAAATTTCACAAAATCAATGTATAATCGATAAATTGAAAGAACTCGATGCTTTACGATAACTTCAAAAATTTTGTTAACTCAATAAATAATGTTAATTCAATAAATATCGATAATTTGATAAATTTCATTAACTTGACGAATTTCGATAAATCCATAAATTTTTATAGCTCGATAACTTAACTATGCGTAAATTTCGACAACTAAGTTTTTGTGTCTTTAAATTTTAACATCTCAATATACATTGACCAATTGAAATAATGCGATAGGTTGCGATAACTCAATATACATGGATAGTTTCATGATAAAAACATAGTAAGGTAAAACCGTTCTCTCAATTCGTCGGCCATGATTTTTTTTTTTTTTGGAGTTTGCCAACATTTTAAAATCATATAAAATTGAGAGTAAAAAAAGAAATTGTTCAAAATTGTTGTTGTTTGAGATTGAAAATGAGGATGTGTGTAAAATTTTAAAATTCCTCTCAGCGGTTTTATCTTCCTATTTTTTTTATAATGAAGCTATCCATGTATACTGAGTTATGGCAACGTATCGCATTATCTCAACTGGCCAATGTTTATTGAGATGTGGTGTCAGAGGATAAAAATACCTGTTAGAGAAGGATATGGCATCAGGTGGCATTTCCAATTGGCGTCAGTGAGCATAGAAGGGAATCAAATAGCCAGCTTTGTTGGATTCGGCCAACATAAATTTAAAATACCATAATAATAAGTTTTTTTCTTGGTTAGGAAAAGATCTTCCAATTTTTCAGATTTCTAAAAAACGAAGAGCATTGGAGAAAGTCGACATATCGAGCCCTGACCGCTAAAATAATGTATATATGTTGTTTTATGTACTTTTTGATGCAGGTCTTAGAGCACCTGATGCATCAAAATTAAATTTTGAAAAAAGTTCGCTTACTTTATTCTCGCGGCTGGGCCTCGAAATACATGCGGCTTGAAGGAAACATGAGACCATCAAATTTGTGTTTTTTTTTTGTTGAATTCCCTGAACCGCCGCTGTTATGATATGGCACTTCATTATACGTATTAGCTTACAAATATACGCGCATACTTCTACAATCAAAAAAAGTTTTCATAGGCTGTCTTTCTTTGATTTCGAATTGAAAACTCATTGTACTAGCAATATAAAATTATTACATATATACATATATGTATGCTTATAATATAATCGACGTGCTATGATTGAAAACATCCCCACGGCTCTTAAAAAAAAATAGAAAAACGGTCGAATTTCGAGAGTAACTGGCGCTCCAAGTTCATATAAAATAATGGAAAATATTTCTTCTGATTTTTCTTGGCGACTGCAGACGGTCCTTTAACTTGAAAGTTATATGCAAATCCATGGTATGTATGTATGTATTTAATTCCGTTTTCAACATTCTTTATCAAGTAAATATCTGCATTGTTGAAATTATTCGCAAATAAATGCAACTCAATAAGAAAACAGAAAACAGTTATTATTTTTTTAATTTGCAAACCTATGTCCACAAGTACATATGTATAAATATACACATGTGTATGTACATACTTACATATATGAGTAGTTACGTACAGTAGGAGGCATAATCATGTGGTCATCCAAAAAAATTAAATAAATAAATTGCGAATACATAAAACTAAATGACGTAATTTCGATGTCAAAGGGCTATCAAATAGTATATTGGTTTCGAATATTGCATATAAAAATGTTTTTGAAAACTTGTTGCTTATTCAAAAGCTTGATTTTATTGTAGATCTTTCAGACCTCACACTAACCCCTCTATTCTAACCTTAGCTGATCACTGTTGTGACTTCTAGTGCAACTGCAAAGGGTGCAACAAGAATTCAATTTTAAGTGCTAGAAAAATATACAAGAATTTAGAAATTTGCGTGGTAGCGGCATATTTGTTCCAGCAGCAACTTTTAAGGCGCAATAGAAATCCCAGCAGTGATGAGCCATGGTTGCTGATTCTGTTATAATACGGCTGTAGATTTTAAATTTCCAAACCAAACATTTTTCAAAATAAGTTGTTTCTATATTAAGAGATTTTTTCAGTCTTGAGCACCTCCCTAATAACATTGCATAAGAAGAGTCCCTGTGTGATTTCCCACCTTTGGAAATTTTATTTACTTTCCATTGCATTTTTCCACTAAATTTTTCTACTATATGTCCTTAATTTTATTTCACAAAAGAAAGACAAACTTGCAAAAGACTAGCACAATGTTTGCTATTAAAACTTATATCGGAATTGGAATGCCCTTCAAGTATCTGCCGACCGACCACCCATCTCCATTTTAATGTCCAAAAACTGTATGCATGTAAGCTATCGTAAAGAACATTCAATTTGAATTGCGCGATTTGTACTCGTAGTGATGAGCTGCTGCCAACGAGTCTGACAATGATGGATGTGCGTCTGACATTTTGACTGAATTTCAGCGAAATGTCAACGTTTTAGTGCATTGATTGTATGTATGTATGTGTCCCAGTGACAGTTTGTATGCATGTATGTATGTATGCTTGTGCATGTGCATTAAAGTGGGAACAAAAAAAAAAGAAGCTCAGCCAGTGCAAAATGAAATGTCAACAAATAAGATTGAAGGGGATGGAAAAACATGAATATTAAATCAAGCTATGAAAGCGAAATAATCACGTTGGCTATGAAAACGAATGAGACTTTATGTGTCTTCTGTTGATTGAAGATATGAATGACGATTGGCAGAATAATAGTAGGAATGGTGTTGCGTTTTAAATTAAATTTAAAAGTTATATTGCTTATTTGGAGCTTGAATTTAAGCGGCATATAGTTAACGTGACACATTGTATGCGTCACACCATCCTGTACGGAAAACTAAAATGTCAGCGTTTTTCCTGAAATTTATTTAGAGCATATAACTGTTAAATTGTTGCCTATGTCCTTCGCTAATACAATTACATATGTACATTGCATTTGCGGCCAAAAATAATTTCCATGACAGCAAATCTGCCAAAGCATGCTTTGTCAGTCAGTTCAAGCTCCATATGCACTAATATGTACGTACAGTGACTCAAACAAATAACCGCGTGTTATTTTTTTCATATTCGGAATGTTTTTCGAGCTAAATTTTTTTTATAAAATTACCGTTCAAGCTTTACCCAAAAACATATAAATCACAGCTTCAAATTTCATACAAAATTTAGGAAAATTGAAAAAATTTTCATAAAAATTTCAACTTTATAATCTGAATCATTAGAACATTTCCGGGTATTCAGTTTTATAGCCCAAATAATTTTAGTCTAATAAGTGGAAGTTTGAACCGGCTGTTAAATCGGGTTGATTTTTGAGAATCTTTTTTTGCAGCTACTTTTTCGGTTTTTTTTTATATAACAAGTGAAATTTACAAAAACTAGCTATTTGACTGATTTTTTGAAATTTTGTTGCTTACGGTCTCCTGCGTTTTATTTCATAAAAAATGCAAGTGCAAAAATTCATCACAAAAAAAATCTCAAAAATCAAAGCGATTTTTCAGCCGATTGAAACTAGCACTTCATTAGGCTACAGTTGTATGGGCTATAAAACTGCGTACTCAAAAATGTTATAAAGAATTATATTAAAAAGTTGAAAATTTGATGGATATTTGTTGAATTTTCCTAAATTTGTATAAAGCTTGAAACTGCCATTTATATGGTTTTGGTTAAAGCTTGAACGGATTTTTCACAAAAAAAAATGATCTCGAAAAACATTACGAATATTTAAAAACAAAATCAACACGTGGTCATTCGTTTATGTCACTGTGTGTGTACAAAGGATCCAATATGTAGGAATACTGCAAATGCAGTTTCAGACAACATAGCTGACAGCGATAAAACCACAGGTTGACATGGTAATATCCCCTTAAAATGGCAGCTCGTTACAATGCGGTTAGTTGCGATTGCTGCAATTTCTGGATGTTGCTGTAGCTGCTGCTACTGTTGGGGCTGGTGCGCTGCTGGCTCTATGTACATTAGATCGGACCAGGAAAGAAGTTCGCCGCATA
>NW_016163690.1:0-22402 GCF_001687245.7 Rhagoletis zephyria | reverse complement strand
ACTTTTATCAGTATCCTCATCCTGATCTTTTTCTTTATATTTATCTTTGTTTTTACTTTTATGTTTATAATTTTCTTCATCTACATATTCCCCTTCACCATTGCCCACATGTTTCAGCCCTAACCATTTCCGTTGCATCATTTCCATTGCACAATTTCCGTTGCACAATTTCCGTTGAATTTGCCAATTTACTTCCAACCCAACAACCGCCGCTAAAGAAGTTTCACTTATTATTATTATTTAATTTAGCAAATTTTGTCGGAGATTGTTTACATTTAATTTTAGAAAATCAACTCAGTTCTTGCGGCAAGTAATTGTAACCGGATTTCGAAGAATACAAGCTCTAATACTTGTACATACATATGTATGTATAGTACGCATACCAGAAAGTTGATGGCTCAAAATAATAACAAAAAAATATCATCTCAACAAAGAAATTCCTTGTCTTTTCTTATTTTCTCTTGTTAACTCTCAAGCTACTGAATTAAGTACTAAACCGTTCTAAACAAGTTCATGTATGGTGTATATACAAATGTAAGTATACACGTATATGCTACGTATGTACATATGTGAGACCACATGAGTGTTCGCTCATAAGTGAATATTTATTTCTTAATTTAAGAACACGCAACACTGTATGCATGTTTATTTCTCATCATTATTTTATTTTCTGCAAACAAATTAAAGTAAATTCTTTCTTTTTTTTTTTAATATATTTGTGTATTTGTATTTTCATTTGGCTACATTTAGGCTCTTAAAAGAATCCTCCTCATCCTCCTACTGCACCAAGCTCCGCTTCTACTTATCCTCACTCAAAGGTGCATACACTAGATTACAAGCAAATTGCGTAAATAAGCCGGTAAATAAAAAGAGATTTTGTAGAACTTTCTTCTTGCTGTCACGATGGTCTTTTAAGATAAACACCTTCGTTTAACAGCGCGCATAAAGATTTCCGCTAAGATAGGCAGTGAGAAACAACACACAGCAGCTTCAAATGGTAGGAAGTTGGAAGCGGAAATAAAATACAGCTGTTGTCGGAAGTTGGCATTTTCCTTCCATTTAGCTAAATACTAATTTACTTATTTACTTTTTTTTTGTTGCTAAAGCTTATCCTTGAAAAATGCAATTTTTCCGGTGGTATGGTCGACTTGAAATTAAAAGAAATGAACAACGATTGTGCTAAAGTTTCAGCTTCAGTGGCTTATGTTACAAACTGATATGGAATATAGTCGTGGAAGATTACAAATGAAAATTTGTTCAGAGTTTTAGAAAGCCTGAGAACAATGACACTTTATTTTGCTTACAGAGTCTGTGATTCGAAATATTTGAAAAAAAATTTTAGTTTTTCTTGCAGTGATAAATTAAAATAAATAAGTATTGGTAAAAACGACGACGATCATTATATTCCAGGTGGCATCGATTCCAGAAGTCCCGCAAAAATTCGTCGGATGAAAAATTTTCCACTTTAATTTGAGTGTAAAATCCACCCGTGGAGAGATCTCAAACTCGAACATGCGAAGTTTATGGAAACTCTTCCGAGTAATTTTTGGAAATTATACTACTTATACCATTCCTATACTCCGACTAAACTGCGAATAATCAATAAGAACCCCACAGAGGAACGAATGAGAAGATGCTACAGACTAAACTCAGGGTCAAGGGCAAAATAAATAAGTGCAGAGGTGGTTGTAAGCTAAACAACCGGATAGATAGTGGCATCGATTCCAGGTAACTCTCATCAAATTTCAGTTTTAAAGCAGGTCAACTTGTAAGTCATAGCTTCCGCTCCATTCAGAGCGGCCTATCTCTGTTCTATTGCATGCCTTTAGGCATTTCCGAGCCATCTGTATCCCAGTGCAAATGTTTGGTGGAGCCTCCAACGTTTGCAACATCTGGAACAATATAGACGCAAGTTAGAGAGGGCCATTCCTCTGAAATTATTCTTATTGAGGTTAGAAAATAATATGGCTAATTACCAAAAATTTATTTTCAATGCAATCCAGAAAACGAAGGAGGAGAATTAAGCGAAGATACATACCCAAAATTTATGGTTTGTTTGAAGAAACAAAAATTTATTATTTAATTTTTTGCTTAGTGCAATGATTCCCCAATGATCCAGGTGGTCCCCCAGTGGTTCATAGTAGACTCAACGTGGTCTAGGTTGGGTGAAAAAATTTGGACTTCAAAAGTTGTAAGTGGGTATGGATGTGCACAAAAATGTATCTAGTTATATAAATAGTAGAGAACTAAAATGATAGCTTGGATTTACCTATCAATGTAGACAGATAAAAACCTACTCAAAAAAATTCAAGGATGGAAAAGATATCTCAAATTTTTCGGTCATTTTTGACAGGCCGTATTTCGGCGAAAAGGGCAGTATGGAGACTTTAAAAACGGCGTTTTGAAGCTTTAGGTTTTTCTTTTTCAGATTTCTTGGCTCTAAGTTGTTAGAAGCCATTAAAAAAATAATTCTGAAAATTTTTGTTCTTTTTTGTGTGGTCCACGAGCTTGAAAAATTGTTTTCAGTTAAGCTGGCATGCATATAGATCATATACCCTATAATTAAGTTTAAATTTCCTTTTTTAAAACTTATCTTAATTTTTTTGAGTGATGTTTTAAGACAGAGTTCCTAAAAATTCCTCACTGAGGAATACAATTTTCATATTCCTCCAAACTACAACGCCATTCAAGAGCAAACAATTTTGGTTGCCTCCTTTGTGAGCTAAAAAACAATGAATGTTCTTTAATTTAATTTATCTTTATTATAACTCAGTGCTTTCGTCTCAATATTCATCTCACTTTCCATGCCACCTTCCACGCCGAACTTTACACGCAGAAATATAGCAGCATGGGGTCCACGAAAACCAGTGAAAATTTTAGAGTAATCTACGAGAGGATAAAGTTTGAAAACCTCTGGTTTAGTTCAAAGTCCTCTAACCAATGTCGTAATTTTACATGGCATTCGATTTGAAACACAGTTAATTAACGAATTTCAGAATTAAATAACCGACTGCTGTTTTGCTAGAAATTCAAAATATTTTGCTTACTCTGACCGTCTTAAAACAAGCACAGTGAATCAAAAATAAATATGAGAAAAATACACGTCAAATAAAAATTCACGTAATGCATTTAGCAGCAGTAACAACAAACAGGAAATAATTCTTTTAACAACACTCGACAAGTGTTAATGAAATCAAGAATACTAGATGCACAACCTTACATCCATTCACACATTCATATTCACATATGTATATACATACATACGGCGTTGCGTAAAAATCTCGGAGAAGAACCCAGTGGGAAAATGGGAATGCATTACCTTTTTCTACCAAGATTAACAGATTAACAACTACGGTGGAACGAATAGATTCAACGCAATCTAAGCGAGCGGATGATGTATAGTTTTGAAGCCACAAAAAAAAACCAAAAAGTTTGAGAACTAAGTCACGTTTTTTGTCTTTTTCTCACGTTAATTCCACAGCTGCTGTGGTTAGCTCAATGGATGCGTTTTCGACTGCCGTGTTGTTGGTCACGGGCTCAAAACTTGTGGCACGGACTTCACTATTTTTATTTTTTATTTTTTAATCCTATTTATAGTTTCGTAAAGCGGCATGCGACACATTACTTTCGTACGACAACGATGTACAGAAATTCTTGCATCTCTTCGTGCAAATGAAAAATTAAAAAAAAATAAAATTCCGTGCCACAGGTTTCAGCAACGCTTACATTGCGATGAATCTTTTCGTTCAATCGTAGTTGCTAATCTTTTTTTAGCCGAAATGGGTAATGCATTCCCATTTTCCCACTGGGTATGAACATGTGCACTTACGTATACACAAAGGAGGTGTTGATTTGCTTTTAAGAGATTTCCTGCAATGCTTTTATTTTATTCATTGCCATTTTTTGTTGCATCGCTCATCTTTTTTTTTTGCTATGTCGCACTGCTGCAATTAAATTAAGTAACTTCGGAAGTGTAGGCACCCCTGAAAAATATCAACTTATATGAGTGCAAAAGCTTCCTTTAGGAATATGCTTTTTAATACGTAGAGATTAGGTTGTTTTTTTAGATAGATTACTTTAAAAGAATGCGTTTTTAAAGTGATTATCTATTAGTCGAAAAATCAAGAGTAGAAAATTATTACATAAAGGCAAATAAAATTGCATAAAATTATAATTCCACATTTCAGGAAATCAAATAGTGTTATTTCCCTTGATACTTCTAAATTATAATCATTTTTTTTATTTAAAGTATTACTAATTATTTTTGCAAAGGTTAAACACGAATAACTTTTTAATGCTTTAATATATTTGTATTTTTATTTTTACAGGTTATAATCGAATTCCTGGAAATTTTAAATGGATGCTTACAGTATGCAACAACGTATTAAAATGATCGAATTTCTCTATCTTTGTCAACGATCAATTGTTGCGACGCAGCGAAATTAATCGCCATTACTTTAATTCAAGAGCAGTTCCCAAAGCCTTCATGATTAGGAATTTGCTCGACCTTTTTGATGAACGGGGTTTAGTGACAGAACGTACTGGATGAGGTCCTCATCAAAATATCCGCACTAAAGACAACTTGGAAGCTGTGCGTCAGAGTGTTGCAAACAACATTGTGGAGGATTTTAAAGTTGAATGGTTGGGGCTCAATATACGTTGTTATTGATTGTAAAAAATTACACAATTTTAAACAAAAATATTTGCTGTTGTAGCTTTTATTTTCAGAAGTACGCACTACCATTCCGCAGGGCCTGGGATCGAGCCCAGTTTCCGACTATCGTCAAAAACCAAAAATAAAGAAAAAGTTTTTTCTAATAGCGGTCATCCCTCGGCAGGCAATGGCAAACCACCGAGCGAGTTTCTGCCATTAGAAGCAGCTTCTCATAAAAATACAGTCGTCGTTTGGAGTTGGAGTAAAACTGTACGTCCCTCCTATTGTCTATTATTACTTTTTTNCCATCAGCAAATATGTATGCGCCAGAATTTATTTGATTTTATTGTTACTTTGTGTAAGTACACAGTTATTTTGCTTTGAATGTCTGTCAGCGTTTATTTCCCTTTGCGCTTTTAACTTCATTTTGTTTATTAAGTTCGTTTGTTTTTTGTCCTTTTGTTTTTGCTACAGAAATTTTTTCATCTTACTTCAGTAATTTCATTTCTGGCAATGCTTTTCTTAATGTCATTCATTCTTTTACACAAGGATTTTGTTTGTTTACAATAAAAATTTGCACCAGTGTAGCTGGTCGCCAATTAAAGTTCTCTTTGAAGTAAAATATATGTACATACGCACACCTATCTTCATTTTCATTTTTAAGTAAACTAACTAGTAACATAAAATCTAAAGATTATTTTACATTTAGTACTAAAATAATTATTAAGTACCAAAACCAAGCAAACTGTAAAATGTGACTTATCCTAAAACCAAAATTATATTTACATACATTTTTTTTATGCGGCAATATTGTTCGATTATCTAGATGCAATTCTGCATCAGAAATAATATTTTGAACAAAATTTCGATATATCGATGGTCCTCTGCAATAACGACACAATTCAAAACTCAAAAAATAAAAACCTTCACTACTGCTAAGTGGTTCATATCTAAAATTCTTGTCTAATTCATTTGTAATCCTTACTACTTACTTTAGCAATCCTTAGTACTTAGTTTTGTTATCGGACGTAATAATAAATGTAATGGTAATGATGATGATAATGGTAATGGTAGTGTTATTGGTAATTGTAATAGTTGTACCAATGGTAATGGTTATTGTTATTGTAATGGTGATGGTGATGGTAATAGTAATGGTAATTATAATGGTAATTGTAATAGTAATGGTAATTTTAATGGTAATGTTAATGGCAATCGCGCTCGACTCTGTCTTCATCTACGTATTCATGTTCATGTTCATCAAAGTATTCGCCTTCCATTTCGCAATCGCCTTTGTCTTCGTTTTCGTATTCATCCCTCGTCTTCGTGGTCATGTTTGTCCTCGTATTTGTGTACCCCTTATAATTTGTCTTTGTATACGTCATTGTTTTCTTCTTTGTCGAAATAATACAACTTGTGTCACTTTGCGTTGCAAGATATACATACATACCTTCATTGCCTTGATAGGCGATATATTCTCAAGCTATTATTTTACAAATCTGTTGTTTTAATAACGATTTGACGATTCTTATGCATAAATCTCGATGCCTTTAGTTCAGGGTTACCAAATATCATTTTTGCCACAACGGCGATATAGGCGATTTTGCAACTGGTCGATGGGCAGTTTTGCAAAAACGTCGACGATATGTATATACATAGTATCGACAATCAATATCCCTTCTGCTCACTAAAATGACGATAAAAAAGATACATTCGATCTTTATCGCGTCCCTTGGCTGCCGAAAATGATAATTGGGAAATCCGATCTGCTATTATTTTTGTTTTTTTTTCATCCGTAGAAAACCATTTTCTAAATACAAATACCCATAGCCATGGTGTGCTTGGTTAAGGTTTAACCAAAAGTCCTCCACCATCTAGTTTTTCTCCAATTTCTGTATGATGAGCATGTCCATCAAGTAGGTCAGAAATCAAGAAAAAAGTCGAAGAGTCTCAAAATTTATCCTAAAATAAGCCAATATTTCGTGTCGTTTCGGCTACCGGAAGCGAAATGATCGCCCACCAAAATCAATTTGTCGGTAAGTTTCAAGTTTTTTTCTTTAAAACCGCTTGATTACTAAAAAATTGCTAATTACTTCACGTTCAGTTAGCATTTTAGGGAAGCTCGAAAAATTGCAACTAGTGGATTTTCTGTATGATTTTTAAAATGTATTAACAATGTAAATATGAATTTCCACATAAAATCAATGAGAAGTCTATATGGATTTTTTTTAGTTTCTTTTTTTCTTTTTACCTCTTAGGCTAGAAACTTTTCATAAAGACAATCTTCTTGTTGCTGTTGGTCATATTTTTCTCTGTGTATTTGTAGTTGTTAAAACTGTCAGCTGAAAGTGGGAGTGCCAGTATTGAGACTTGGAGAATACCAATACACAAAGATTTAGGACCAGAAAATTCGGTACCCTTATACGTTGAGTCCTACCCTCTAGGTAGCTCCATACTATTCGTGCAGCAGAATCCCCGAAGCCAAAATTATTACTAAATTTGATGGTTCAACGTGGCGAAAGCTTTAGTGAATTCTAGTAGACATAAAAAAGTTAATTCGAGAAATAAAATTTTAATTTTAGTTTTAATTACTTCAATACAGCTTAAAGTTATTAAGTCTGTAGAGGATACATTGCATACCGTCCGTTTAATGTTTTGGTTATTTCAAGCTTAAATAAAGGCAAAAGTTCCAAATTAATTTAGCAAACTATTTTTGTACAACAGATTAAAATAAATCCGTATGTTAATTCACATAAATAGAGAAACAAGCCACCAAACTTTTTTGACAACATCATTCTAATGCAAACGAGCATATGAACTGAATGGGAATCATATACATATTTACATACGTATGTATGTGTTTATGTGTGCGTGTGTAATTTTCACAAATTCCATGGTACTTAAACAAAGATTAAACTTAATGAATGAAAATATGGTTTTATTTAGTTTGTATGTGACAAAAGGATTCAAAATATAATTTGTAACAATTTTCGTATTTTAATTTAGATAAGAATATTAAAATTTTTCGAATTTGGGCTAACCAAATATAAATAAATTGTTTAGGAGTAACTTAGACTCAGCAGCTTTGCGGGAGTTACATACTGCTCCGTACAACGTATTCGATTCTCGAGATTAGGTAAAGTTCGGGCGTAACTGAGGTACTCGTTTGTAGTCATAAAGTCAGCGGTGCCACGCCCAATTCCTAAAATTCTATAGCAGTCTTATTTATTATTAGGGGATTGTTGTAACTACTAACTTGGAGTAAATTAGTGTGCTTAGTTATTGAAATATCGCAGTTTTCGTATTTCTTAAATTTACCGCTATACGGGAAGCGGGTGCAATTTTAGTTTGATTTGAATAATTTTCAACGAATTGATTTTCGGTGCTAAGGTTATTAAGTGCACTGAGTTTTGTAGAAATTGATAAATCGGTTAGGGTTACCGAGTTACACATTTATGGTTATAAGAGCGCGGCGCCACGCCCATTATCAAAAAATTTTTCCTAATCAAATTTTCTGCTAAGTGGTTGTCGTAGTCATCTATTTTAAGCTTCAGCAGTTATTGATTTATCGCAGTTTTCGTGGCTCTGTAATTTACCGTTATATGGTAGGTAGGTAGGCGGGGTTATGGTCCGATTCCAAAGATTTAAAAAAAATTTCTTAGCTGGATCTCAATCAAGGCTCGTAACGAGGTTTGTAAGGATTTGTGAAGCGGCTACTGAGATACAGCATTTCATCATATGTGGGCGGGGTCACGCCCCTTTTCCAAAAATTTCATAACAATATTATATTGTACCAAAATTCTACTTCACATAGTAACTTTTAACAATTTGATCCAATATTTACTGAAATATCATATTTTTTGCATATTTCGTAAGTATCGTTATATGGGAAGTGGACGTAGTTACAGTCCAACTTCGCTCAATTTCAATACCAACCTACCTTGGGCAAAGGCTAAAAATAAAATAAAAGCTATAATAAGACGAGATCTAGTATTTCCACAAATGAAATTACAAATTTCACATTCAGCGGCAGTTGTCACAAATGGTGGTTTAAAATGGCAAATTCTCGATATGCTACAATAAAATCGATAATAATAAAAAGTGTTGCCACATCAAATTTGAAGCTACAACTTCATAACCTACTTATCACGTATTTCGACGCATTTACATGATGGGAAAAAAATCGCCAAAGGTGATTTCTTAAATTTTTACACGCTAATATCATAAAAAAATCGCCAAATTGGCGCTAAATCGCCCTATCTAGACACTCTGGCGAACGAAATTCAAACTTAAACGGCGAAAATGTTACTCATACGCCATGTAAGTGTAGGGTAAGAGTACAGCGGTGTACGATATGGCGTATGGGTAACATTACTCCCCACACCTATTACGTACAAAAGATTATTGCACATTTCCTTTTGATCATTCACAACTTGTTTATTTATCCATCGATTTTCATCGTTTGTAGCTTGATTATTTGCAAAGGAATGCAAGTGTAAAAAAAACACAGAAGGTTTAATAAAATGTAGTTAATGGTAATATTTTAATCTGCAATAATTTTTTGTTATTTCATATAGTTAAAAATTATTAACTAAATAAGTGTATCTATGCTACTTACCTATTAACCATATGCGGCAAACTTTAATATGTATTTCCTTTATATATTTGCAATTATTCTCAAATTTGGATGATCAATTGGATATAAATTAAACTGCAAGAAATTAGCCGCTTTTACTTCTAGTCAGTTCTCGACGCACTGTAGTTAAAACTTTATTGTATCTTAAAAAATATAAACCACACTCTTGAACGAAGAATTTTTTAACTCACGGTTGTTTCATATTGTTTTTTTTTTATTTACAATCGGGGTATTCATCTAAACGCTTAAATGCCTCTTAACTGCGTAAGCCTCGTAAATAAACCGATTTTCCGTAGAAAATTAAATAATTGTACGAGGTTTGCGTGGTTACGTGGCGTTTACGCGTTTATGTGAATTGCCCTAATGTATTTTTAACTTTAGAATTTTCAGTCATTATTAAATTAATACATATATATATTTATGATTACTTTTTTAGCCACTTATTTTTTCACTGCATTAGTTCAAACCTTCTGATAAATATTGAATAAGAGTAATGACATTTTAAATATAAAAACGTATACTCTTGATTCTATTAACATTACATTTCATTACTCCTTCGGTAACCAGTCTAATATTTATGTTGTGTCCTAAAATTCCATAATTTATTAACCACAACCCTGAGAAGTTCTATGCACATACACGCCACAAACTAATTTCATCTGAATTAGTTATCGTGCAGCATGTGCGCCTAAATGCATGCATTAATAATACAAATGAATGCTATTCGACATTTGCATGAATCTGCCATTTACTCATATTTTTACCACACCACGCGCACTGAGTCTACACTCTCTACAATTTGTATCCAGTGCCGCTTTCTACCAACACTATATGTATGTATGTACGTGTGCTGCCTGTCTGTCCTAAGCGTTGTTGGCTCTACACTGCCTGACTGTCTGCTATTATTACACAGCATTAATAGTTGGCTTTTGTAATTAAATTACATTGAGTAAGCGAGTTGAGAAACCGCAAAAGCATCACTAGAGCATTTGAAGCGACAACGATGACAAGGGAGATGTAACCTGCAAAAAATTGTGCGACTAATCTCTAAAGAGAGTATATCGAGATAAGCCTCATACGGGTACTAATGGCGAACAATTAGTCTCGACTCATCCCTTAAGGGGTATAATTGGAGATCAGTTACTCCCCGCCGACTCATCTCTAACGGGTACTATTAACGATTTAATGACATGTACACACTTAGTCAATGAAATTTCTTGTGCGGCGATGGCACGTAGTGAGAGTATTTATTGGCTTAACAAACCTGCAGTGGAATTCTGATAATCGCCACGCTAAATTTGCATCGGCAAAATTTCTCTAAATAAAAATCAGTGAAGCCTAAAAGCACGCAACATAAAAGTAAAAGATGCTATGTGTAATCAACCAAAGCTGGTAGTATGATCGGCATGTAACAAGGTGTTGCATGTTGTTAGGCGCGCCTGCTATTCTTTTGGAGATCTTTAGCGATCAATATTAGCGGCAGCGAAGTCTGGAGTCCGGCTACTGAGCACCCTGGAATCGAATCGCGGCTGGCGCAAATTTTTATTTAAATTTTTTTTTTAAGTAACTAGTCACTTTTTGTACCCGTTCGGGTATAAGGGGGAACAATTAGTCTCTTTATAGGACATGCTCGAACAGAAACGAACAGTTCAATGGATATAAAGCGATCAAAAGTGCTATTAGTCGCATGTTCCTTTGCTACAGCTTCCGGAGTCATCCCGGATTAGTCGCATTTTTTGCAGGGTATGTATGTACATATGTAGGTATGTGTGAGGTGGCTACAATATTTAATTTGTGTGTTAAGAAGCGAGAGCATGATTGAAGGATGGCAAGCAATGATGTTAGATTATAGTTTTTTATTTTTATGGCTTGCCTATTGACGTATTTAATTTTTCTGTTAGTATTTTTGATTTTATATTCGGCACGGATTTCTTATATGAACTCTATATCGATTTATTTGCCTGCAAAGCAGTAAAAGGGCAATGAGGGAAAAATTCTGTCAACTAAATTCAAATTGAGATTGATTCCAAAGTCAGAGTATAACATAGTATATATACATATCGGGTTCAAGCCATGGTCAAAGCAATCTCGCAAAAAAATTAAGAAAAAAAAATTTTTCTTAACAGGGCTGGCCCCAAGGATGGCTATGGCAAACCTCCCAATGCATTTCTGCCATGAAAAACAGCTTCTCATAAAAATTTAATCGCCGTTCGGAGTCAGCGTAAAATTGTAGGTTCCTCACTCACCTTTGTGTGAGTGACACCATCAAGGCGCACGGCAAGAGTTGTAGGAGAAGCTCGGCCAAACACTTACATGCATATGTGTAAACGCCAAATTATTAGTAATAAGTAGTATTTTCATAGTGGCTTTCAAGAGAAAATCTTCGCTCTGCATTTTTCAGTGTCAAGAGCAGTATCTTCGCACAGCGCCGCTACACTCAGCACCGCACAGTGATGCACGAGAGGAAATAAGAATTAATAGATCTTCAGATTTTCTTTTTTAATTATTACAAGTACCCAATACATATGTACATCTATTGGAATAGGAATTGAATATCTATTTTACCACCTCAATTCTTTTTGGAGAAGCATAAGCCTTCAAAAATATTTTATTTTAATGTTACCCCTTTGGAACCAACGTCTGTTTACGTATGTATGTACATATATTAGGGGGTTCAAACAAAAGTAAAGTTGGAATTTTATTGTTCTCACACCCTAGAATCATTCTATATTGCAAAAACTATACCCCTGTTTTGTAATTTGAAATCAAAAAATATTTTGACCTACTCTTAAATGGAGGGACGTGTTTTTTTTTTTATTAACAAACGCAAAAATATTAACTACCAAATCAGGCATGCTCTATCTTTTGATGGTATTACTGAAAGTCCATTCCAGGAAAAAGTTTCCAAAAGTTTTTTTTTTTTGGCGTCACAGTCGGTGGACATCGGAAAGTATGCTAATCACCGGTGCGCTGCCATCAACACCCACCAAAGCTATGTTAACTATAGGCGAGCTGGAAGACAGTAACAATAAATGCACTTTCAAAATGGAAAGACACCAGATTCGGTCACACTAACATTCTAACCAACTAACCCGATACGTTAGGGGCCCATATTATACTACCCCACCGATGGAGCTCGAGAATAAGTTCTCCACTCGTATCCCTTCGAGGACGTACTGGAAGGGCGACTCGGTCCGAAGCCTCCACAGCCATCTACACGGATAGCTCCAAACGAAATCTAAGAGTAGGTAGTGGGATACACTCCAAGGTACTCTCACTAGATCTCTGCTATAGGCTGTCAGGCCACTGCGGTGTCTTCCAAGCAGAGCTCGCGGCTATAAAAGAGGCTGCACTCTGGCTTATCGAAACTTCTCTTACCCTACATTCAGTAACTATACATTCTGATAGCCAAGCAGCTAACAAGTCACTGGATTGCTGCAAGAGCTCTTCAATAACTGCGATATAATGTAGGAAAATCCTTAGTGATCTAGCTTCAAGATCTACTACTCACATCGTGTGAGTGCCAGGCCACAGAGGCATTCAAAATAATTGTGCGCCGGACGAGTTTACGAGGAAGGGAACCTCCCTGTCTGACGGCATACTTCGTTGAGAAGATAAACAAAAGGTGGTCGGAAGAACCCTTGTGTGGCATGACACGACAAATCTGGCCCATCCTCGACAAGAAAAGATCCGACGCACTTATTCGGTTAGAACGCCCGGTATCATTACGTGCCACTGCTTAAAGACATACTAGGAGCATGAGTTTGCTGGCCAATGACTTCTGCCGTAGTTGCCGCAATGTGGACGAAATCGAAAGTGTGGAGCGCTACCTATGTCACTGCCCTGCCCTAATATGGGCGAGAAGACGCTCATTTCACCATAACCTTTTTGTCTGTCTCGCCGACCTAAGTGAAGCAGGCATTCTCACGCTTTCTGAACTTAACCAACTGGTTATACTTCTAGGTAAACGGACGGGTTCGAATTCGAGCTCTAAATTGGTACCGCAATAGACCCGTTGGCTCTGAGCGTGCCCCTCGCTTATGTTGGATAAAAGAAGCCGCTTCAGCCTTATCTAGCCTGTGGAAAAAAATTTAATTCCGGCCAGTTTAACACAGTTCCGATAGAAACCTAAAGTCGTTAATATATGTATCCAAAATATAGAGCGTCCCTGACTCTTCAAACTTTTTCGTTTTCCATTCAAATATTTTCACTCATATATGAAGTCCAGGATGAGTTGAAGTTCGAATTTCAATTAAAAGTTGAAAAAGCACTTGCGAGAAAAAAAATGTCAAATAGAAGTAACGTGTTTCTATTCTCTGAATCCGAATCTGTAGTAAACACTTATATGTTAAAGTATAACCCACATCTGGTCGAAACCAGTAGGCGGTAATATCACCAAAAGATAGAGAATCTCCGATTTGGCTGGTTATACTTTTGAGTATTTCAATAAAAAACACTTCATTTCATTTTGGAGGGTCTAGGACACCCTGCACGGGTAGTGAAATGAATAACAATTACATATATATAGACTTAGATAGCTCATTCGTACATACAAACATACATTAGTCTGGGTTTAAGGCATTGCAATTGGGTCACTACACTCCCATTCCATCTTCGATCTTTGAAGATCGGCTCTAGTGCAAACCAATACAGCATTTACAATTTTTACACGTTTTTGATGTTTAATCTCCATTTCAAACACAGCACAATTTTCTTTACTTAACGCTAATCTTTCGAAAATCTTTCACAACAACCCGTTTCCTCGTTTATTCAAACACTATCACTCAAACTCTATGTAGTTAAATAGTATTGGCTGCTGCGGCTACGGCTGTTAATGTTGCGTATCCGCCCCGTCACACGCGGCTTACTGGCACTATAAAGCACACTAGCCGCAGCCGCTTTCGTTGCGTTGTCAACGCTGCCCGATAAGCACTTTGAAAGCACACCAAAATAAAGACAGTTATTTGTAAGCATTATCCTCCGCTTGTCGCACGAGCTACGCCCGCTATATACATACATATCTACATATTTACTTTAAGTACACTCGTACTCTACCAGAACAACAGCAGAATTTCACTATCAAGCAATCGACATACACAATCGCATACTCTCCAACTGTATCATGCCAACTTACACAAGCTATGCGCATGCTGTTGTTGTGCGATTGATGGGTGGCACAGCTTAACAACAAAAACAAAGTAAGAATTTTTGCAAATTCCTTTGTAAGCAATTTTATTTGCGCCCGCGCGATGTCACCTCCGTGTAGGCAACCAAACGCTTTGAAATTTACTCGGGAACTGATTTGAATTGTACAACGTTGTCCACTTCATTCATGCGAAGCGGCATAAGTTCCACAAACGGACAGGAAAGTATTTAAAAAAAAGAAGCTTAGCAAATCCTGAGCTTTCATGCGCCACACGCTCAAACACACATATAGCGTGGAATATGTAAAGCTCTGCTTACTTTCGCTGAAGCGAAGCGCGAAAGTGAGTATGCTTTTCGGTAAAAGTGTTTATGTAGGCAAAGCAACTAAATACGACGAGTAACTACTCTCTTGGTATCTGGAGGAAACATGTTTTTATACATCATCGTTATTATGAGTATTTTGTGTTTAGTTGCGTGACTTTATTATTGTTTGCCAAATGCATACACACAAACAAACCGCGGCTCTTTTTTTCGCCGCTGCAATCAGCTGATTTTTGTTTTTATCGTAGATAGAGCCTATGTGCCACTTAGTTAGTCACTTCCGTTGCGGGCCAACTTTGCGCAGCTGATTTCACTTCTGTTTACTTAAAGCGAAAAAGTGGAAGTGAAATAGTTTAGTAAAGATTTTGAAGTATATATAACAATTAGCAGCGCAGATTGTGCGCAAGTGGTGTTGCCTGTCATACCGGCTTACTCCGATATTTTGCTACTCATTCTATCTTTGATTTTCGCTAGCACTAACACTGAGAGTTTTTCTTTTGTGGTTGTCGCGTACTAATATTTTTCTTCATATGCTTATGTGAAGCTTTTGCTTTTACATGTATTTTATTTATTTGTTTATTAGTTTATTTATTTATCTTATTCTCACGGTTTTATTAAGCCTTGCTTATATATATTCCCTAAGGTCTATGAACGACTTATAGCCCTATACTAAAATATATAGTAAAAGCTACTTATTTATATGGACTGACTAATATTAATGACAGACAATACCACTGACTCCCACATCATATCAAAGCAATGATTGTACGATTCGAATATGGTATAACGGCGATGCGCAGTGATATTGGATACCCACAATTTAAAAAATTTGTATATTTACGTGAATTTAGGTTTACAGGGGTTTTTGAGGTCGCTGAACTCGAATCTGAAGTAAAAAAAAAAAACAAAAAACTAAAATGGCCGATATGCCGCCTAAAATCTTAGACACAATAATTTCTTTAAAAAGAATAATAAGAATGGCTTATGTTTATATTATTTTTGAGCTACTATCCTCTTCTTCTTTATTGGCGCTGTAACCGTCTAAGCGATTTTGGCCGAGTCCAAAACAGTACGTCAGTCATTTAAGAGTTATTGGGGTCGCTAAATGCGAGTCGAAATTTGAATTTGAAATTCGAAAATCTAATTTTGAACAATTGTAACGTCCGTTCAATTGTCGTCCAAGTCGCAAAATTTTGATGAAGTTGAAATTAAAAGTAGAATTCATCTTTGTGTGCACGTAGCATATTTGTTCAAAATATTTATTTTAATCCAGCTCATAAGCTATCGGTACATCAAATTATTATACCACGAGAGACCAACAAAATCACTCAAAAATTTTCACAGTTAAAATATTAGTATAATTTCACATATGCAACTTGTCTATTGAATTCCTAATGCGGCGCCAACCATTTTCAAAAATATTTTGGAGATAGATACAGTTTTTGTAACCCCTCTCTCTTTTGATACCGCATAAAAATATTTGATTTAGCTAGAAATTTAAAGAATTTAGTTGACGCTCTCTCTAAAAATATTTTTGAAATAGAGCTTTCTCAAGCTTATGTAAATCTTTAAATTTTTGAATAAGCCGATTCTATTTTTTTGAAAAGGTGGAACCTTATAAAGTAATATTTGAAAAATAAATAGCTGTTGCTTGTCACCCACATTTCTGTGATACTTAATTTAACTATATAATTAACCAACGCTAATTTTTCAAACATTTTCACTATTGCAATATCTCGTTAAACTTATCTATAACTAATTGATTTTAACTTAAAAAAAGTGGCAACTCACTTCAAAAAATATCCTATATATTGATCCAGATTATACCTAACTGAGTACCAAGTTCCATTGAAACACATTAAGCCATTTTAGCGTGAAGAGCAACAAACATACCACCCACCAAAAAACTGTCACATTTATAATACTCGCATTAGTAGGATTTACAAAAAAAAAAATAGATACAGAAACTTGTCTTTGACGCTTTTGTTGAAATCATTCAGTCTTACAAACCTCTATGTAAGTTTGTTTCACATAATTGCTACGCCAAAGCAGATGGAAGTAATTTTCCAGTCATAGCTACTCAAAGTCAACATCTTATAATCACTTCGAAAGCTAAAAATTCATTTTTTTTTAAGCGCCTTTGGATGTTCTCACTTGAACCTTATCTGCCGCTTATGCCCTTTTGCCGTAAATTGTGCACGCTAGCCGCATTGGTACGTCTAACCTTTGACAGACATGCTCTTAGCATTGACTAGGAGCCGTAATGCCATTAAATTCTGAGGTTTGCCCATTCACATGACAGACAAAGCCAAAGGCTATTATTTAGGTGTATGCTGGCAAGTCTGCCTTTACTTAGATGTCTTTGTTTGTATGTAATATGTGTAAGTATCTTGAACTAAACAATCCGGCAAGCATACCTACATGTAAGCACTCATTTTCTATCATTTGCGCATTTATGACACTTGTAACAGTCGGCTATTAGAATTATGTTTATACAGCCATAAGCTTTCAATAGAGCACTTTGTTCTACTAGCATGCGCACCTGTATGTATACGTAACTTTGAATTGGTAAGACGGGAAATGGGGCCTTCTAATTATGTACATATGGACATTAGCTTGGTCCAAAAACAGAATTTCAATGCCGCCATATAATTATATATATATATATAATATTTTTTATTTGGAAATCAAAAAATATTTAAGGAGGGGTATGCCTCAATTATTACTTTATTAAATATTTAGAAACTGTTTTTGATTAATAGATATGTTTTTTCTGCGCCACATATCTATTTTGTCTCATAATCTATATACATATGACAAAATCGATAAAAATTTCGATAGAAAAATCGATAATAATATTGGTAGCAAAATCAATAAAAGTATCGATAAAAAAATCGCTAAAAATATCTATCGGTAATAAAATCTATAAATAATCGATAGCAAAATCGATAATTAATCAATAACAAAGTCGATAAAATATCGATAACAAAATCGATGACAAATTGTGTTGGATGGGCGAACAGAATGAGATCTGAGATATACATACATATATGGTTCCGTATGTCCTCTACAGATCCTTATGTACCATTTAAATTTAAAGAAAAAAAAATTAAAAACTTAAGTTATTGGATTAAAATTTCTGTCGCTGTTAATAAATTTGTATAATAATATTATCTACCATTCTCCTAAATTACGGAGTTCTTACGAATTTATGCGGGTTATAGATTAAAAACAACTTTGGTCTACTTTTTTTCAAACGGTTAAACCCATCAACTCCCATCAGAACGTGCCTTTCTGACCCAATGTTTAAAAAGTGGCTACAGATGGTTAAAATTTCGACTAAATAAAAAGCGCAAAATTTTCGCAGGATAACTGAATGTAATGAAAAGTAATACTAATTTTTTGCAAAAAGAGGGAACTTTAACCCTGTGTAGAAAACATTGCGATGCGATGGAGGAAAACCTTCCTGGGGTTTGACCACCACTTAAGAATGCTAACATAATTTGCACACAGCCACCTGATACTTGTATGCGTCTGTGGAACCCCATAATAAAATAACTTGCGAATGTAAAAATTAGCAAAAAAAGGGTTTGCTTTTTGTTAAAAGCCTATTTAAAAAATCAAATCTTTATTAAAGAAAATCAACTTGTTTTTGTTCTAACTTCAAGAATTGAGGAATTAGACTTAAAAAAGGCACTTCTGAGATATACGCGTTAAAGTGTTAGATTTGTGATAACTTCCTTGTTGTTGTAGTGTACAAAAAATTAGTATATGTATATGTACGCACTTTAGAAATTTTTGGTTTTCACTAAATTTTCCTGACCAACATTTATTACATTATAAAAATAATTTAAAAGAAGAAATAAAATAACATCTTTTATTTTCCAAGTTAACAAATATTCTGCGTATATTCTGCATTAAAAATTTCACCAGAGCAGTCTCAAGCTTTTCACCTTATTCTTGCAGTACATTCAATTTTCACACGTAATGTATTTTTTTGGAGAAAAGCTTTGTTCTGTGTTTTACGCTAAAGCTTTTGTTCATAAATTTTAGAAATACGTATTACATTTAACATACCATCAGCTTATTTCTGTTAAATATCTTACCGAGCTTTTCTCTAGAACAAAGAGGTACGCATCGTATATATGTATATTTTAAAGCTTTTTAATTTACATAGTAAACATTTGGAAAATAGATATCATGTAGTTTCATAACTGAAATGACTGTAATATCAATGTTATTAAAATAGTAGGTTGCTATACATAGACATATGTACAATAAAGGGTACTGTTCCTCATCTCGGTCTAAAGTAATTTTTTATACCCGAGCGCACTTGTGCACAAGGGTATATTAATTTTGTTCACATACCGATTGTTTGTAACAGGCAAAACGAATCGAGATAGATATAGACAAATGTATACATAAATGATCAGAATGAAAAGAGAAATCGATTAAGCGGTGACTGTCTGTCCGTCCGTCCGTCCGTCTGTCCGTCCATCTGTGCACACTATAACTCGAGTAAAAATTAAGATATCTTAACGAAACTTGGTACGTGTACTTCTTTAGGGGGTGTAGGACTTCCCATATAATGGTAATTTTCAGAAATAAGAAAACTGCGATATTTTAGTAACTTCTGAAGATTATTCACTAAAAATTGATATTTACAATAAGTTTTAGACGAAAAATAAGAATATTATAAATTTTTGGAAAATGGGAGTAGCCACGCCCACTTATGATCACATATATGTATATCGGTAACCGTTCTACCAATTTGTACCAAACTCGGTACGATTATTGTGCTTGCCACATAAAAGCAAAACTTTGAATATTATTGAAATCGGACTAAAATTGAGGCCGTCAGAAATGCTTGAAATATTTCGAAATTTAAGGAATCTAATTTACGCAAAATTGATACACGCCGGCTTTTCATGTAGCGGTAGCTTTCGGAAAGGTGAAAGTCATATATTTATTACTTGCGCCGGGTATTTAATGTTCGGCTCCCCCCGAACTTAGACTTTCTTACATGTTTTTTTTTTAATCGGGTTTTTATGGGAATCTGTTAGAAAATACGTACAAACGCATCGTTCACATTTAACGCGAAGTCTAAATGGGCTTGTTTTCTTAATACAGTTTATAATTTGAATTATTATGATAATAAATTTAGCAAATTGTTCGCCCCCATTTCGGTGAATCATGCAAAATAGTTGTTGAACAAATTTCGAATGAAAACAGCAGATTTGGTTTGCTATTTGAATAGGGTTTCATTGAGTGCGGTTTCAGAGAATATGTATTTATAAACGCTTAACAGAAATACGTGTTGAGTCAAATTGGGTTTTTGTTAATGCGGTTCTTGCGTAGGTATAAGCAATGTATATAATGAAGTATGTACTCAAGGTCCAATAAAATTGTAAAAAATATGAAATATTTTCTGGGACTCTCCCGTTCTTTTGACCAAATTAAAAGGCAATTGAGAAGCGTAGAAATGCGAGATCTCATCAGTAGGCAAGAATGATAGAATATATTCTCTCAATCGTGATCAGTAGGTGCATAATGATGTATGTATGCATGTAAATACATAGTACGTATATAACGTCTTTATGAACACAAGCATACATACATTTGAACGATGGCACTCGGCAAACAACGACACAACTTAAAACTGAAAAAAATCCAACTTATGAACTGTGGCGCATGTCTATATTACTTGTCTAGTCTGTGACTAATCCATACTAAACATTTATAAACACGTAGCACTACATACATTGTACATATATATGTATCAACATACATGCTTTTATATGCACTCAAAAATTCTATGTTAGCCTTTTTAACGTTTCACCAATCATGCTGCGCCTTTTTCTTTGCCCATGCGCCGCCCTATTGGCAAAAACTTCGCTGACGGCGCATCGGCCATATAAGTTTCTACATATTTAATAAGCTTGCACTTTATCACAAATAATTAATTATATTTATTTAAAGAGCAAAACCCTTAAAAAAACACATTTTGCCCTTAAATACTTAATTTAAATCACAATTTAATACAACTTTTCACTAGAACCGAAGCGCAGAAAAACGAGCAGCAAACACTTGTCAAAGTTAAAATACGACTGAGGAAACGGAATAGGAGATGGCAGAAACACAGGGTGGAAGGAAATCAAATTTTAAATTATAATACATATTCGGTTTAGTTGAGACACAAACCGCATAAAAGATTAATTCAAATTAATTTTCTTTTTTGTTATCCCAGATAAGCAGGTACTAACCTAAGTATTTCACATGACTCACCCTTTCATTTGAATGCGATGCATATACATTAGGGCGGTCCAAAAATGCATGTGAAAAAGTAAAGTCGGAATNGAAGGAAATCAAATTTTAAATTATAATACATATTCGGTTTAGTTGAGACACAAACCGCATAAAAAATTAATTCAAATTAATTTTCTATTTTGTAATCCCAGATAAGCAGGTACTAACCTAAGTATTTCACATGACTCACCCTTTCATTTGAATGCGATGCATATACATTAGGGCGGTCCAAAAATGCATGTGAAAAAGTAAAGTCGGAATTTTTATGCTCTTACCCCCTAGGATTGTTCTATACAGGAAATAAACATATCCCTATTTTTTTATTTTGAAATCAATAAATATTTAGAGGTCGCTCAAAGCGCCCAAAGATTTCCATGGATTTATATGGGGAAAAAACAACATTTTTCAGAAATTGTATAAATTCTTATAATACCCAATTGTTTATTTAACAATATTTTCATTGCAAATAAGGCGACCAATAAAAAATCGTTAGTATTAAAAAATAGTTAAATAAACAATTGGGTATTACTATTGAAAGTCTCCTGAAGATAACCAGAGTTTTTCGATAAAAAATATTGATCTTCAAGAACTCTATACCATCTCTTCGAAAAGTTTGTTTTTTTTTCATATAAAAATACATGGACCTCTTTTTTCGATATAGAACGATCCTAGGGGGTGAGAGCATTACAATTCCGACTTTACTATTTTTGGACCTTCCTAATATACACCCGTGTCAAAATTATAAGTGCACCTTGAATTGACAAATTATAAAATTATAAAAAAATCAACAACTTTTCATAAAAAAATAAATGTTTAGTTAGATTTCTTAGAAAGATTTTCAGCATGCAGGTTTATACAGTATGCGAGCTCTAGTTTGAACTTAACGTTGATTTTCTGCAATTTTTTTTGCTGAAGGTATTTCTAATTTTCATACATACTTATGCAAAAAAAAACTCCTCGAACAAAAATCCATGCTCAGTGCTCAAGGTATTGATTCATGGAGTGGATATTATTAAAAGTATACCGCTTCCGATAGGCCTGATATCGGAAAAGGTCTTGGAAGCCAGATATAAAGATTTACGAAACTTTTGGCTTAAAGATAACCGCAAAAATTCGCGCTCAAATACTATGGCGATTTTGATGAACTCATCGGATCCAGCCATAACAAGTTTGTCCAAACCTTCGTCAAATAACTCCAGCAAAGCATTTTTTTTGACAGGGAAGCCCAGATTCTCTTTTTATTCATAGCGTATAATGTAAGATATATATATTATACACTCATGCGTTCCACACCCCCTGGCATAAATGCCGGCAAAATCTCAGCATATGTGTCTTCCTGTGTT
>NW_016163689.1:33562-35254 GCF_001687245.7 Rhagoletis zephyria | reverse complement strand
CGAAATGTAAAATTTGGCATTTGCATAACAATTGTCTAATTATTCTCTTCTAAATNATGCTATATAAAATGAATAAACTATATGATTTGCCTAGTTACCAAAACCACTCGAAAATCACAGCAAACCAACCAACCTACCAGAGCCTTATTTTAAGAAATGAAACCACCAATTTTGGTCCAATTGGACCGAAACGGCAACACTGTATTAACATGCCTTGACCGTAAGGGAGAGCAACACGTAACAGCTAATTCAAAGTAATCCAAAAAAGTAGTTTCATTTCATTTGAATAAAGTTTCATTTAATTTGAAAAAAGTTTCATTTAATTTGAATAAAGTTTCATTGAATCTGAAAAAGGTCTCATTTAATTTGAATAAAGCTTCACTGAATCTGAAAAAGGTTTCATTTAATTTGAAAAAGGTTTCGCTTAACATGAAAAAGGTTTCATTTAATTTGAAAAAGGTTTCGCTTAATTTGAAAATGGTTTCATTTAAACTGAAAATGCTATAAATAAGTGCAAAGTTGTTTGAATGTGCTGTGGAACCCATTTTTCTCTCTTTTTGCGAGAAATTGATAACTGTTTGCAAAAATGAGCTAAATGCAAAGTAACGGCGCCGCGGCGCGCAAAGTTGATTTGCAAAGTATAAATATTTTAGTTGTGGAACAAAAAAACTCATTACTTTGCAATAAGTGCAAAAATGATAATTGCAAATTGCAAAGCTGATAAGTCTTTTTGTGGAATACGGCCCAGGTCATTAATGGTTTATAATCAGGGATCCAATTGGATGCATTTTTAGACGAATTTTTGCGGGATACTTATTTTTTCCTATCAGTATAAATGTGGATACTTTTTTAAATAGGCCAAAATTTGATATTTTCTATAAAGTTTTTTTCGTTCAAAAATAGATTTTCATTAATGACGTTTTCTAAATGTTATAAAAATGGCTACTTAAGCGTGAAATTAGAGCGTTTTATTTTTTGTGAATGAAGCAATGAACATATGAAGATTTGTCGCAGAGCGCAAAATAACACATAAAATGTTTAAAATAGAGTAAATGGAAGCCCCTAATGTTTATTATTTGTAGGAAATGTATTTTTAGTTTCAAAATTTTTGCAACTTTAAACATTTCATGTAAATATTTATGTGTATATTTTAAAGATCTCAAGTTCAAAATCGAATCCTGAACATCTTATACGTATGTATATTTACACAGATTCCTGTTGAAAAATAGATATTTTTCAGTACACTGAGAAAAAGGATTAGTTTTGACAGCTAAAGATATTTAGTTCTCGAATTTTGACAATATTTGGGAACTATTACCAAGCATTAGGAACTATTACCATGGGTTGGTAATTATAACTAAATATATTAAAGCTTCTAATATTCACCTAGGTTGTACCAAATCGTTAATTTAGTTGAAGGGTTTGGTAAATACTAATAAATATTTTTTTGAAGAATATTTCTACAAATTCCATTCAACTTAACGTATGGTTCATAAAAGGATGTCATTAAGCTCTGCTAATACAGATAAGCTTTCTTTCAACACATGGATTAGTCATAGTTACCAAATCTTAGTTGATCGATTTGGTTTGAGAGCGGAATATATTCATGCTTATGAGCACCCCCTAAATAATGATCAGCGCTCTCTGAGCTCATGTGTGTTTCACATACGAAGAGCGCCAGCTAAGCAATGC
>NW_016163689.1:24622-30862 GCF_001687245.7 Rhagoletis zephyria | reverse complement strand
AGTTAAACTTGGCCAAATATTTTTTATTCCGAAATAAAAGTACTTTCCGGATAATAAACAAACCGCTTATCCAAATTAAACAAGTTTGTTATCCAATGAAAGAGGACTTAAATAGCTTTAAAACTGCCATTTCGTATGTTATANAATCTTCAGTAGTTACTAAAATATTGCAGTTTTCGTATTTCTGAAAATTACCGTTATATGGGAGCTAGGCGTGGTTATTGTCAGATTTTGCCCGTTTTCAATACCATCCGCCCTACGCCAGAAAGAAGTGCACGTACCAAGTTTCGTTAAGATATCTCAATTTTTACTCGTGTTATCGTGTGCACAGACGGACGGACGGATGGACAAACATTCGTTTTGCCTGTTACAAACAACCGTTATGTGAACAAAGTTATAATACCCTTGTGCACAAGTGCGGTCGGGTATAAAAAATACATGACATCCGCATTCACATCCGCATCCGCGGATGTCTAAAGCTCCACATTCACAACACCCCTAGTCTGTAGATGTGCAAACTGATTTTATTTTTGCGAAAAAAGTTACCACCTGTTGAACTATCAAAATCAAATTTTTCAATAATCAGTACCATCAGATCCGTACCGTTCGTTTGATTTTCAAAAGTGAGTTGTCAAATTAAAAGGCTTGGGCTGTAGATGTGCAATAAGGATTTATTTTATTTGAAAAGAGTTGCCACCTTTTAAAAACTTATCTATATAAGTTGTTTAAAAAATGTATCAATTATACAAAATGGGTATTGATCGAAATGGCTTTGAAAAGCTTTGTTTTTTAACTTTACTATAGGAGGGTTGCCACCTGTTTAAAAAATAAAATTGAATTTGAATTATTGGAAATAGGTAAGAGAAATATGTATGTATCACCATATGGGTTCCAAACGAAATAGTGTTAAGAAGGTAATAGTTTGAAAATATTTTGAACAATGTTGCCACCTGCTTGAAATGTCAAATTTAGTTAACATTTAAACAAATTATATGAAACATCAAAATATATGTGTATGTCAAAGGAAAGTGTGTTAAGACATCTTTATTTTCAACGTTAAGACTATTTTTGAGGTAAAGGAAAAGGGTTGCCACCTGTTTAGATAGTCAAATTCAAAGTATTTAATAAGTTAAATGGTTTATTAAAATTTGGCTATCAATCTAAGGGGGTTTCAAAAATCTTTATCTCTGAACTATATTTAGTGGGGTTGCAATATGTTTAAAAAATTAAACTCAACTCAATTTATCACTTAATTAAAATATGTATCGTAATGTTATTCAAAGGAGCTTTAACAAGAGTTTAACTTGAAAATATTTTTCAAGAGGGCTGCCATCTTTTTGAAAGGTTTAATTTAATTAACTAATGCAAAATTTATGTGAGTTATATAAATACGGGAGTCAAACGAAAGAGTGTTAAAAAAAATTTTGTCTGAATATTTGGAGCGTTTGAAAATGGCTGCCACGTGTTTAAAAAGTTACATTCCAATTACTCAAAAAGTTCGACGAATTATTAAAGGATGGGTGTCAATCGAAATGGGTTTCAAAACTCTTTATTTCTGACCTTTATTGAGGTGGGTTGCAACGTGTTTGAACCAGAGACCCAGAATAATAATTATTTCATGGTGGAGTTTTAAAAAAGTTATCGAGAGAATTATAAAAGTCTTTTGATAATAATTATGTGTGAGAAAATTTTCTTAAGTCATCGATAACTATTATTTTAAGACTTACATAATAGAGGTCTTTTCATAATAATTATCAACGAGATAAACATTTTTAAGTCTTCAAAGACTTTTATTTTGAGACTTATATTATAAAAGTCTTGTTATAATAATTATCATTGAGATAAACATTTTATATTATAAAAGTCTTTTGATAATAATTATGAGCGCGAAAAAATTTTGTCTATAGTCCCGAACGGGTCCCAAACCAAGCCCCAACTGCTCCCCAACTAGTCCCAAACTGGCCACCATTAACTCCGAACTGGTCCCCACCTAATCCTGAAATGCTCCTGAACAAGTCCCGTCTTTTAAGCCTTAAAAAATTTCCCGCGCTCATAATTATTATGAAAAGACTTTTATAATATAAGTCATGAAATAAAAGTCTTTGAATACTTAAAAATATTTATGTCAATGATAATTATTATAAAAAACTTTTATAATATAAGTCTTAGAATAAAAGTCTTTGAAGCTTTAAACATATTTATCTTCCTGATAATTATTATGAAAGGACTTTTATAATATAAGTCCTTGAATAATAATTGTAGATGACTCGAAAAATATTTATCTTAATATAATGATTATTGGCTGACTTTTATTGCTTTCTCTTATAATAGTTATGTCTCAAGTTTGAACAATCAAAGTCAAATTAGTTCATCTGCTATTGAAACACACGTGTATCACAATATCAGGCAAAAGAGATGTAAGAAGATTTAAGTTTGAAATACCTTTTGAAAAGGACTTCCACCTGTTTGAAAAGTTATTTAGTTAACATATACAAAAGTTTTATGAAATATTTAGATATGGGTGTTAATCTAAAGAAATTTATGAAAGGTATTTTGCGTGATAGTCATTCGATTTTCAGCGTTCTTTTGAATTTCAAAAATGAGAGGTCAAATTAAAGAGCTTCACTTGCAGATGTGCGATAAAGTTTTATTTTTTTACTTAAGATCCTTTTTATCGGTAAAGGTTGATTTGAAATTTGATGAAATTAAAAACCTGCACTATGCAAGACCTCTCTTCATTAAAAAACGGCTACACGGCTTTAGATGAAATATGACACTTTGATCGCTTGTAACTGCTAATATTTGGAATATTTTTTTGGTTTTTGAAATCCAACATTGGGCGTTTTACGCCATGCGGGTTCACTAGTAATAATGTAAATTGCAAACTCAATTTTTCGCTTTCCTTTTGAGAATCTTTGTATTATCCGTTCAGTGTCAATTTCAATATCCAAGGGCCAGTTTAGTGGCAGTTTAAACTGAAATTAAGTAAACTGAATTTAAAATGAACAGCTGACTGACATTTGATTGGCTAATCTTAGTTTGAAGCAGCCAGCTCGGACGTTTAAACTAAGTTTAAACCACGACCCTGCACTGAAAAACTGGCCGAAAAACTTTGCCGGGGAAGGGTAACTTCTTTCTGAAGTAGCGTTACTAGCTAGATGTATAGTCAGAATGCGGAGAAATTTGTTAATCAACGGAAAAGCATATTCGTCGTCCCATTTACCAAGATGCTGCCGATTTTAGGTATGGCTTTTCGCTTACCTCATTTGTTCATAGTTCTGACCACACTTTATACTCTCCACTCTCCTCCCAAACTGATAGCGCCTTTTTGTAGAGTATTATATTCCCTAATTTTATATGTATGGTATTACTTCCAACTCAAAAGTGTTTATGTAATGTATATTTCGACAATCTTTCTCGGAGATCGAGCTAAATAATATGCAATAGCGGTATAAAAATTACCTTTCGATAATAATCTTCGGCGCTAGATGCACGATAATTAGCCCCAAGATTTTATCTATCCGCTCTCCTAGGAAGGACAATGTCCAAATAGTATAATTCCTTAGCTATATCGGTAACTTTTTATCGCTTTTTTCTTCGCATTTTGCTGTTATCCCCCTACGAATTTCTGGTTACACAGTTGAATGTGAAATTTTCTACATTCACCGCGGAAATAGACAAAAAGTGGTATCAAAAATTTGCATACATATAGTTCTTATCATAACTTTACGACACTCTCACTCTCAGATTTCACCATTTATATCAAAATTTTTTAATTTCAATTATTGTTTTTTAAGGGTATAGCATATTTTTAACAGAAACCATATAAATCCAAGTTTCAGTCTTTGTTCAAAATTAAAAAAGAAATCAACAAACTTTGTAAAACTTTCGAGCTTTTTAATTAGATTTTTGCGAAATATTTTGAGTATGCAGTTTTGTAGCCCAATTTCAAGTACCATTGATTTTTGGGAATTTTTTTTCATCGAAGGTGTTGCTCATTTTCTCCATATAACAAAAACATCGTCGAAGATGTTTTGTATGGAATAAAATAGCTAACGTGGTCAACAAAAAAAAATGCCAAAAATCAGTTACTTTAAACTTGCAGTACTTGTATCCGCCACTGCTCTCATTCTCATAATAATGTGACGTCACACTCAGCTGCTCTCGAATGGCGTAATCTTGTATTCTATCATTCTTGTCATAGGGGCGCAATTTTTCCTGGCGAGCAACGCCAGCGTCGCAGTTCGTATACATACACAGAAGCTAAGCAGCGAATTTCGATTGTCTGCTTTCAGAGTTCACCAAAGCAACGTCAAGCTCGGCTGTGGATCAGGAATGAAAAAGTAGGTATAATTGTACCTTTTTCCGACGTTTGACGATTAAAGGTACATTAGGTACAGCCATTAGATTTTAGGTACAATCATCTTTTGATCAGATGCATTTTTAGTTTTTTTCTTTTTCATTTCCCGTGCTAATATATTTACTTGTAGGCACTGGAGAAGCAGTGTCCATATTTAGGTAGGTTGTGGAGCTAGAGCATAGTTTTGATGTGGTAAAACTTTTTATTGTTATTGATTTCATTGTAGCATATCGAACATTTGCCAATATTAAACTGCCCTTTGTGATAACTCCCGCTGAATGTGAAATTTGCAATTTAATTATAAACAAGTAAGAGCAGCGCTGTCTGCGGCTATGCCGAAGGCTTCATACCTTTCATGAACATCTGCAAATTTTACTTTGACAGATTACTGCTTTTGAATACATCTGCATATATCGATAGAGGAGTTACATACTTATATAAAAAATCGCATCTAAACAATCAGAGGTATGGAAGATATACTTTATATGGCACCAATCTAAGTGATTTTCACTGCTATGTGATCGGTATGTAAACCGGTAACACAATTTATTGGGTTTAGTTTCCTACATAAAGGAGATATATGGCAAAAACTGGTATCTGAACAATCAGTGCTATAGGAGATAAAGCTTATACAGCATAGATTTTGACGATTTTCTCAGTAGACTTTGTATTATTATTTATAAAATATCTTACGAAATTTATCGGTTTTAGCTGTTCAAATAAAGGAGTTTTACAGTAAAATCCCATATCTGAACAATCAGATGTATGGAAGATATATGTTGTAGTCATCCGATCCTTGTTATTTTCACTGTAAGTATTCTGTAAATAATGAGTGAAAGTGGTGCGAAATTTCATGTTCCTAGCTGCATAAATGGAGGAGTTATGATAAAAGACCTCATATCTGAACAATCAGTTGTATGGGGGCTGCAGGTTATAGTGACCCGATCTTTGTTATTTTCGCTGTAAGTCTTCTGTTGATAATGAGTGAAAACAGCGCGAAATTTCATGGTCCTAGCTACATAAATGGATGAATTATAACGAAAAATCTCATATCTGAACAATCAGTTGTATGGGAGCTATATGTTATAGTGGTCCGATTCTACCGGTTCCGACAAACGATTAATACATTATAAAAATACACCATCCTACCAAATTTGATCCGGATATCTCGAAAACTGAGAGACTAGCTTGCTTACAAACAGACGGATAGACGGACAGACGGACATGGCTAAATCAACTCAGCTCGACGTTCTGATCATATAAGTATACATTTTAATGGATCTATCTCTTTTTGTTCTGGTACTTACAAACATCGGACCAAAGTTATAATACCATTTCATGCTCATGAAAGGTATAAAAATTACAGTTTAAAAAACTAAAAACTCGCTTTTATAATTTTCATTCGTACTGTCATCAGGTTACTTTAAGAATCAGGTAGGCAACTTGAGAATGGAAATCGCTGCATCTCTTAGGCGCATCAATATTACATGGTTACATCCCAAGCTAATAAAATCGAGGTAAAAATTAAGTTAACATGAGGAAGTGGAGCAAATGTCAAAGGCATTTTAACAATTTATGGACAAATTTTACAGAAGAGGCTAATGAACTGCATGATAAACTGGAATGAACAAGCATATTAAAAAGACTGTCAAATATTTTTAATCACCCTATCGAAGAACTTTAAAAGCGATTACCTAGGATGCTTTCCATTTCCAGACAACCGGTCAGGTACGAGCATGATTTTTAATTTCGACCAAACTCAAATACATTGTTTGTTGGTCCAAATAATGAGACACGTATTTTTTCTTTTGGCTCGGAAAAATTTTTCGGCCGAATTAAACGCGATTTTGTTTTTCAGGCAAAAATCGATTATTCGAATT
>NW_016163689.1:14375-24493 GCF_001687245.7 Rhagoletis zephyria | reverse complement strand
GAGAAATTAAGTTTAAAAAAAAATTTGCACTTTTTGTTTATTGTTAAATAAAAAATTTTAAATAATGATAATCAATAATTATATCATTCTATCTTGAAGTGACAAGAATTACTGACATTTGAGTAGAAACATTGTTGGAATCTATTAAATTTTGACAAAGTTATGGGCATTTTAAAAAAACATTCTCACTGTCAATTCGAAAAGTCCATTTCCGCCTGAAAAACAAAATCGCGTTTAATTCGGCCGAAAAATTTTTCCGAGGCAAAAGAAAAAATACGTGTCTCATTATTTGGACCAACAAACAATGTATTTGAGTTTGGTCGAAATTAAAAGTCATGCTCGTACCTGACCGGTTGTCTGGAAATGGAAAGCTTCCTAGTCAATTAAATACTTTTAAAAAAAGCTTTGATTTTGTCACAGAAAAGTGTTTGAATCACTATCCACTATTTGACTTTGAAGGAAAGAGAAGCAGCGGAAATTGAATATTAAAATCTTTTAACTTTTCCATGGAATAACTTTTTTGAGAACGGCAATCCATCCGACTCTAAAGAATTTTGGATAATTGCATACGGGCTGAAAACCGAAACAGTCAATAAAGTGTTTGGAAATATAAGTAAATGCTTTTGTTGAGCGCGTTTTTTTCGTAATGAATTCAACAAATCTAAGATTCGAAACAGGATGAGGTTGGAAAGCCTGTATTTAATAGTTCGAATAAAATGTTTTATATCAAACAGTAAATGATTCAGATACTATTGGCGATTTTGAAGAACTTGTGGAAATAGCTGATCTCGCCTTATTATAGGTTTTTATTTTATTTTTGGCGCCGAGCGCTTAAAAGCGGATTGTGCGATGAATCAATTAATATGAGTTATAATAAATACGGGAGTGGTCCCAAAAGTACCCGGCCTAACCTAGAGATGGCGGTAGTGGTTTGAAAAATATCACTGTGTTAAAAAGTACACAATCTACAAAGCATATGTTTCCAGTTAGAAGACGCCACGTTGTCTAGTATATGCTTGGCAGCCGTCTATAGTGAACGTTTTCAGTGAATTTGTGAATACTGTAAACGCTGAAGGCTCGGACGATGACTCGAAATTAATAACACAGTTTCTCTTGTATGGTACTTGTAGTTAGCGCGTGTTTATTTCTAAAAACAAGTAACAGAATTACAATATAAAGAAAAATAGATGTACATTAGGGCGGGTAAATTTTTTTTTCGACATCGTTCCTAGCAGATTCGGATACTACATACAAATCTAAGAAAAAAGCCCTTTAGACCATAGCCCTAAAATCAATTTCGAGCCTGCGCAATTTTAAAAGAAAATGGGCCGTAGTTATAGACAAGTTAGAGGCAGGTTTTAACATTTAAAACTGTATATTAAGACAAACACTCTTTTAACACTGTCATAGTCAACTTAAAAGACCTTTTAACTTTAAAACGGCGTTTTAAATTTAAAATGAGGTTGACGAGGTTTTAAAATCTTAAAAGTGTACTCTTAGTAGACGTTTCCTGTCAAAATTTGCGGAGAAAATACAAAACTGGTCTTAATTTGAAGAATATGCTTCCCAATCAAAGGATATTTCGAGATTTTGCGATTTTGGATGATACAATCGCAACCAGAAATAGGAAAATATACAAGGAACACCAAGATCCTTTTCAAATGAAAGAGGAGGACTGCAAGCATGTCTTTTCAGCAGCAGTCCAATAAAATTCACGAATTCTTTTCACTTCCTAAAAAAATTAAATTAGTTACGTTAATAAATTATATTTTACAAAAATTTGTTATTCAGCTACAGTTTGCTGCGCCATTTTCAAAATTATTTATAAGTCAGTTGACACAGGGTCAACTTGCTAAAATAACAAAGTTTTCCTAATGCCAATTGGTTACTTTTTTCATTTTATATTAATAGCCCTGTTTTGTGTCAATCTAGCAAAAACCTGCCTCTAACATGTCCATAACTGACTAAAACTTAAAGCCTGCTCTAAACTTAATGATTAATTTTAACTAGACTAGACTAACTACGGGCCAATATCTTTTATTAATACTAACCCCTCTATTCTAACAGTCACAATACTTAGCTCATCACTGTTGTGATTTCAAGTGCGCAGAGAAATGTGTCACAAAAAATTCGATTTTGAGTGCTAGAAAAATACACAAAAATTTAAAAAATTGAATTGTAGCGGCATATTTTTTACAGCGGCAAGCTTTGAGGCGCGGTAGAAATCAAACACAAAAGTGTTAGGATTTTTTTTTTTGTAATAAAGAGTTGTACTCCGGAGTTTTGTGATATGAAAAATTCATTTCTGATATCCATTTTTTATTTAAAGAACCGCAATATGGCGCTTCAAAGCAAATCTACTATATATTTGTGGAAGTATGTATGTATGTATGTGCCAGGTTGCAGCCTAAACGGATGGACGGAATTGAATAAAATTTTGCCAAAGTATTGCCATGACTCCTGGACCTATAATGGGGTAAAAAAATTGGAGCTCGCCAAGGGGGGAGAGGGATGGGGGATACCTCCCATAGTGAAAGTTTATAGTCACATGAACTCAAAATTTGAAATGCACAGATACCTATGGTAGGTGCTTATGGAAAAATATATGTATATAAATGGGTTTGTAAAAAGGGGCGTGGCACATCTCATAGGTGTGGAATCTTTTATCAGTTATAACAGCAGGCAGTATTAGTGATCTCAATGAATTGCATTTTGAAGTTTTGTTATAATTGATCAAAGTGAAATTCAGATAAATTATAGATGATATGAAGTTCACCGGGTCATCTTCTAGTCTTTAATATATTAAGTAAATATATAATATTTACTGAAGTGTTACGAACGTTATTTTTTTAATACAAAAAGAAAAAAATAACTATAATTTAAAGGAGTGACACACAATGGCTAGAGACGTCGCATGTGTGTATTCTTTCATGAACATATATATGGGCCGTTCTTACCGTTATATATTTTTCATCCACTCGCTTATTCCTTACCAAAAATTTTAAATAAAAATTTAACAAGTTTTAACCGCTGATACAGTACAGGCAGCAGTTTAAAATGGGGAACTGGGTAAACTTAATAAAGAATACATATTCTCTGGTTGAATTAATAAGCCTGCCCGAATAACACAAAATCCTAAGCTTGATAAACATTTGGTGTTATACAAGTTTTATAAAACTCTNCAGTACAGGCAGCAGTTTAAAATGGGGAACTGGGTAAACTTAATAAAGAATACATATTCTCTGGTTGAATTAATAAGCCTGCCCGAATAACACAAAATCCTAAGCTTGATAAACATTTGGTGTTATACAAGTTTTATAAAACTCTTCTTGTATTTAGGAAAAATGCCGAAAAAAAATTATAAACTTTATTGATTCATTGATAAAAATAGAGAGGGAGTTATGGCTATGACAATAGAAAGTAGAAAAAAGATACCTCGTGTTGAAAGCAAAAAGGATCTAAAACAAAAAAAAAATATAAATACATTGTTTAACTTTTGTACATTGTAAAACTTTGTTATGATTCGAAAAATAATTTTGAAATATTGAAATTTTTTTTTTGGTTTTTTAAAGTTAAAGTTTCATTTACTTACAGTAACGAACAAAAGTATTGGCACAGTGAATTTTACGCAATATAGGCAAAGTATTTTTTAGAAGAATTCCCAGTATGCAGTTTAGTAATCCGTTCAGTTTTAGTTTATCAAAGTGCAAGTTTGAAGTTGCTCGAAAATTTGAATATAAAATTAGATGCAGATTTATTGAACTTTCCTGAGTTTTGCACAAAGATTACACATTTGATTTTTATGTGTTTTGGTATAGTATGAACTATGTTTTTATAAAACATTATCGGAAATAAATTATAAACTTTGCATTTATGTAATGCGAAAATTTACTATGCCAAAACTTTTGTTCGATACTGTACATATAAAAAAATCCATACAGTAACTTCTCCCGATACAATAGTAAAAAATATGTAATTTGCTTTGTAGTGCAATCTTGCGGTTCTTTAAATAAAAAATAGATATCAGAAATTAATTTTTCGTATCAATAAACTCCCAAGCACAGGTTTGTATTAAAAAAAATATAGCCGTAACACTTTATTAAATATTAATCTGCATATTTTATTAATTCGTCGGAATATTTTTTTTATGTATGTTACCGGATAACTTTGGACTACGTTATCCGTTTTCTACAATTCTTTTTTAAGAGAAAGGTGGTTCCTCAGAGGTAATCTTCTACTAACTGAATGTAGATCCGATAATTGGGCCATAAAGAAAATAACGGTACTCTTAAATTTGTATATGAGAATTGAAGTCGGTTTTGTTTTTTGTTTAAAATTTACTCCAGTGTCCACAGCTTCTATAAAAGAGTCGTAGGTCATATTTTTTTTGTTAGTTCAATTATGGAATATTTGTATGAACTGCTTCGGCTAATACATCGGCTTTTGTTCTCCTTTTATATCGAGGATAAGTGCATTGTTCGATGGGGTGATATTGCCAAACATGATATTTCTTCGTTTGCCATCAATAAACACTAACTTGACGGAGTTACAGTATTCTTCATTGATGGGAGCCTCAAAAGCCTTGAATAATAATTGCGAGTATAGCTTTTAGTTTTTACCGCTCAGGTAGGTGACAGGCCTATGGAAAATATTTCTTAATCAATAATTTTTCAAATACTTTTCGTTTGACAGTTATATTATTATACATACTTTATCTTATTAACTTTATTGAATTAAATTTTCGAAATTGGTGGCAACTCGACTCAAAAATATTTTCAGTAGTAATCCTTCTTAAACATTTTTAATTTGATACCCATATTGTAATATTTAATTTATCTTACCAATATAATTTAATTAAATTTTGAAACAGGTGGCAACCCCCTTCAAAAATATTTTCGCCTGTAAGCCTTCATAACGTCTTTCTTTTGACACCCATATTGCAATATCTAATTTATGTCATTAAATTATGTCATTTTTAAACAGGTGGAAACTCTATATTTTTTTCTCGTTTTAACCATCCGGATATTATAAAAAACAAACAAAAAAATAAAAATATTCAAATCGGTCAAGCCGTTTTCGAGTCTTAGCGAGGCTAACGGACAGCAATTCATTTTGTATATAAAATATTTTCTTTTAAAAATGCGCAGGCTCGAAATTGTCTTTAGAGATGAATTTTTTTTTTTTAGAATTTTATGAAGAATGCGAATATGCTAGGAACAATGTCGAAAAAAATCAATACAGACAAATTGACTCGCCCTAATGTAGGTATTCTTAAATTTAATTTTTGTTGAAAATTTACCTAAATTTTTTTTTTTTAGTTTTTAGAATAACTTGCGTTTTGATAATAATAATTGTTTTTGTTTAAGGTTTTAATGAATTTTAGAAAATGTTGCTTTAAGTTTTAATCAAAGTTTAGAAAATAAAGTTTTTTAAATTTTCGCCTAATTCAGCTTGTGTTGTAATCACAAAATATTAAAAAAATATATATATATTTATGCTTTAATTTTGTAGCAAAAGATATTATTTTCACTGCGTGCGTACACACTAATGTAAGTAAAAAATTGTTGCGTTTCTCCTGTTAGGTGTCACAAATCCGTTGTATTTTCCAACGCCGCAGTCTCCCGTTGCTAGGTGCTAAGTGTCCAGGACTGTACTTTGTACATGTACAATTGGTGTTGATTGTGCTGTTGTCATAGTTGGCAACTTGGTGCTTTAAGCACTAGATTTAGTGCTTTTTGAAAACTAAAACGCCAAAAAAAATTATTTAGTGCCTAGTGCCTTTTTAGTGCTTTTTTTCTGAACTAAAATTCCTCCGAGATAGGTAAAACCTGAAATATTTAAAGCTGTGGCAGCACTGAATTTACAAGAATCTACAAATTTAAATGCTCTAAAATATAACCATGATTGATAAAAAGCTGAAGTTACAAACCCATCTTTTTGAATTCTATTCGCGTAAGTTAAGTATTTCTCTTTTTCTTTTCTAATTATTTGTGCAAATTTTTATGTTTTTACCACCTGAATAAAAAACATCGTTTCTTGGTGCTGAATCCAAATCTGGCCGCACAATTGCTTAGCACTAGAATTTTGAGATATCCTAACCCCAAAGTGCCAAAAACACGTTTTTTGGCGATATTTGAGGTCATATTATGAAAACATCACATGTTTTGCTCATTTCTACTTATGGCATCGTATTCTTTTTTGCGATTCGATTTTTCTTTCTCGAGATATACCAGTTTTAATGCGCAGTACTTCGATATTACGTCGTACGTATGAGTCATCATAACATGTGTAGAGGCTATTCAATCGTTATGAGCGAAAAATTTTGTGTATTGATTTATGTATGTATTCTTGTAAATATTCTTAATTTTTTGCTTTTGTTAAATACAAACTGTTATGAAAAAAACATCTTTTTATTCAAAAAAATTTGGTGCTTTTAGTGTGATAAATCGCTTTTTTTACAAGTTTTTGGTGCTTTTTGAAAATTAAAAGTTGGCAACACTGGCTGTTGTCTTTGCTATTGTTGTTTTTTTTTTCGCCGTTGCCGTGGTGTCCGTTAGGCATGTATATTAATTGTGGCGTGGGTTGCTATGTACATATCGTCGTTTAAAATGCAAAACCGCGTATCAGCAAAATGCAAAACCGCGTATGCGAAGTTGTAGAAATTATTTTCTAGAGCGTAAAAGCACTCATATTTCAAAATAGTTCTCTTTTTTATAAAGCAATTGCATTTCTGGCTAGTATATCGAGCCTTAACCGCCAAAATAACGTAAGCGACATTTTTTTCGAAATTTTCTTTTTGATGCAGAAATATTCCTAGAGCATCTAGATGCATTTCTGCATCAAAAAGAAAATTTTGAAAAAAATGTCGCTTACGTTATTTTGGCGGTTAGGGCTCGATATTTCAGGACGAATGGATAAGGATTGAGTCAAGAGCTTGCGTGAGCATATCCAATTTTTGGCAGTCAATGTCAGTTACGCGGTTTTGTACTTTAAACGACGATATGTAGTTGTACCGTGGCTTCNTGGCAGTCAATGTCAGTTACGCGGTTTTGTACTTTAAACGACGATATGTAACTAGTTGTACCGTGGCTTGCCGTTATGCAAAATTGGCTTGGTTTTTTACATTATATAAAGGCGGCTTGCCGTTATGTAGGTAGTGGTGGTGGTGGGATGCCTTTACTTATGCCTTTGTATATTTACAGTTGGTGTACAACTAATTTATACATCATACAATTAAACCGCTATTCGCGTTGCGTTTGTGCCTAGGCGCTGGCGTGCCTGTATCCAAAAATATGCTGGGTTCCGAAATAACACTGATTAATGTTTTTAGTTAATACCACTCGCGACCACTACTTCCGAGTACAATATAAGACTTTACATTTTAGTCTAATTAGTTTTTTATTTAAATTGCTGCAGGACGCGTGCCGCTTAGTTCAATAGTCTGAGTTCAAATGAATATACATTTTTTGCCAAACTGACGCCTTAGCTCAAATGGAAAAATAACTGTTTATGTTAGCCAGTAGTACCAACCATATGGACAGTGCTGAATAGCGCTGCCATAACGATAGGGTTAACATTACACTGCTTTAGATAGTTTATCTAATTATTTTTGAAAATGGAAAATCAAAGTTAAGCCCGGAAAAGCGCAAACAATCTTTTTTAAGAGAAGAAGAAACCCTTGTTATCTTCCTGGCTCCACCTTGCAAATAAACAATTTTAGAATCTCCTGGTCCGATAAAGTCAAATATTTAGGCCTAATCCTTGATCCCAAACTATTCTTTAATGATCATATCCAGAGTGTAGTCCACAAAATTGACCTCGGTATAAGAATGTTGTATCCATTAATCAAGAGGAATTCAAATCTTAACAATGATAACAAAATTATCATAGCCAAAGTAATTTTTCAATCCATGATTTTATATGGATACCCAGTATCCCGAAACAAATAACTAAGATTATCTACAAGTTCAATCGGCACTGTGAATATTCAGGAAATACCCTTATCAATTCACTACGTACTATAGCTATTTAAATTACAAATAATAATTTATTCCTAATACAATAGGTCTTTGTGTATGTATATAGTTATACAAATGTAGTATTTATATATACAGTGTATCTATATACATAGTTATATACCAATTAATTACATAAAGGTTTTTTCTGTTAATTTTTTCCTTTGAATATTTTATTCATTTTTGTTGCTATACTTATGTTTCCTTCACAAATATATATATAAAATTGTTATAGTTGTTAAGTTTCATTGAAACTGTATCTCTAAAAACTGTGCGATAACTAGGTTTATAAAATCTTTTAATCTGAAAAAATAATACTAATAATAATAATAATCCCAACGGTTTTTACCCTCCATTCCCGCCCATCCGCATGACGTACGGAAACCAGTATTTTCAATTTATGCGCCGAGTCAAGATAGGCAGGAGTTTGTTAAGTGTCGAGATCTAAAACTGTTCGGCTACAGAACTAAATTCAGCCGATTTTATGTCTTTATTTTAATGATTCATTTATTGAGAGAGGACAGTATCGATTTCTTAATGCTGAAAAGTGGATCTGATACATCAAACGGAATGAGAGTTAAAATCCTGGCATAAGCAACGGAGTGGGTCGTGCAATTCAAAATTAGTTTTACAAGCTTTCAGAAATAGGGGACAAAATAATCTTGATACCCGGGAAGGAACATTAAGACTAACTTCGCCCAGAAGAAGCGGACTTGAAATTGAGCATGTCCAGTAATTTAACTATAAATATTGTACCAAGCATTTGCCTGCGGCTGGAACGTGTAGGAAGATTAATAAGTTTTAATCGGCTCGTATAAGGTGGAAGGCTATATTGAGAATCCCAACGGAAACTTCTAAAAGCAAAAAGTAGGAATTGTTTTTGAATTGATTCTACCTTTTCTGAGTAAGTTTGATACCTTGGATTCCAAACCACCGAACCGTATTCCAGAATTGACCTAACTAATGTTGTAAACAGGGTTTTAGTGATATAAGGGTCACAAAATTCTTTTGACCATCGTTTCACAAATGCAAGTACGCGTTTAGCCTTGTTGACTGTCACATTAATATGAAGATTAAAATTAAGCTTAGGATCCATTGTGATACCAAGGTCCACAAAATTGTATACCTGTTCCAGGTTATGGTTACCTATTGTATAAGAAGTGGGATGAACAGCTCTTCGCGAGAAGCACATTACTTTACATTTCTTAATATTTAGAGGCATAAGATTTACTTGACACCAGTAAGCCATGCTGTTTAAGTGTGATTGTAGCAAAGGCCTTTCTTTAATTGAAACGTACGATTTATAAAGTGTAGTGTGTAGTATGCAGTGTGACTTTTAAAGAACAAACAAGTCGAAGCAAACTAACCCAAATCATTTCACAATTCAACTCGCACAAATAAATATCAAATATCATTTACAAAAGACCTTGATGGCATTCTTTGTCACCTCAGTTCATTACCACTTAAACCATTTCACTTTCAATGCCAAGACCACCCAATGCCTAATTGCCGACAAAGCAGTCTTTGTCATCAACGGCATTAAAAAGAAATTTCCAAAAAATTATAAAAATCCAAAAAATGAAATTTCAATAAAAATTCAAAAAGTGTGCTTCAAATTAGAGCACCTAAAACCAAAAGTCCTGACGGGACAGCCAAAGCGTCCGTCAGTTGCGATGACAGGAAGGAAGCCCGGTCCCCAGCCATTGACCATTGAGGAGTACCGGAGGCGACAGAAAAACCAAAAACCAAAGAAGGAAGAAATAATAATCCCACCAGTAGCAAGAAGGAAGAGGCGTGGAGGCTACACCAAAAACTAAAGAGGGAAAAAGCCATCCTCCAACGTGAGCTGAACACAGAACCAGCACCACCCTGGGGAAGATCGTGCCAAATCTGGGAACGCATAGATGAAATAACGTTCCTCATCAAACAATTCCTGGACGCCAGACCAGGACGGACAACACAATAAGAGAAAAAACCCATAGATTGTATTAATGAAGTGCTCCCTATTCGCACTCATAGGGCCAGTAAGCGATAATCGCTCGGGGCAACTAATTTTTAAGAAAAACAAATTGAAATTGTAAATTAATAATAAGCAAATGAATT
>NW_016163689.1:5022-10444 GCF_001687245.7 Rhagoletis zephyria | reverse complement strand
TATTGTAAAATAGTATTTAAGGAAGAATTCTGACAAAATAAAGATCAATACAATTTACTCCGCTCACACATGCGGTTATACTAAAATTAAAAAATATTATTCTTTACAAAAGCTTTACATCATCTGCATACATTACAATTTTGGAAAATTTTATATCTGTAGAAATATCGTTTATAAAATNAACGTGACAGGTATTTTGCTGATTTGGCGTTTCCCACGGAAACGCCAGTCGCTGCTCTGGAATTTGTTGTCCAGCTTTTTGGTTGCGCGTGTAAGGTGTTGTATTACCGTCTTCTTTATGTTGAGTTGTATGAAGTGCTGAGCTGCGCGTGTGGGGTGTTTGGTTACCGTCATTCTTATGTGGAGTTATGTGAAGTATTGCGTTAGCTTATATAACATCAACAGTTTGCTTGCTCAATGCTTTTGAGATATAGAATGTTAATTCAAGTAAATTTGTAGAAGTTGATTTAATAATAATAATAGATTGGCGCTTACACTTATGTTAGTGTTTGGCCGAGCTTCTCCTCCGATTTGTGGCGTGCGCCTTGATGTTGTCACACAAAGCGGAGGGACCTACAGTTTTACGCCGACTCGGAACGGCGATTGTATTTTTATGGGAATCTGTTTTCATGGCAGAAATACACTCGGAGGTTTGCCATTACCTGCCGAGGGACGACCGCTGTTAAGAAAACACCTTTTTTCTAAATTTTTTGCGATGTTGCTTTGACCAGGGTTTGAACCCAGGTGCTGCGGAGCGGAAGCGCGCACTGCTTACCACTACACCACAGCGGCCCTTGTAAAATCCATGTTGACTATATGAAATGCGAGAAAAGATAGAATGCGTCAACTGATTTGTTATAATTTAGGATCTGCAGAAAGCTTAGCTATTCCCCGGTAGTTCTCAACTGAAGATCTGCTACTGCTTTTATGTAACGGGTTTATGAACGATTCCTTCCATATAGTTGGAAAAACGCCCTCTTTAAGAGACAAATTAAATAACGCTGTTAACGGCGCATAGAGATAATCAAAACAATTTATAAGAATACAGGTAGGGATCTGGTCAGGACCATAACTAAAGGACTGCTTTAAGGATTTCAGATAAACCACTAAATCATCGGGAGATATTAATAATAATAATAGATTGGCGCTTACACAAATGTTAGTGTTTGGCCGAGGGAGATATTACTGGGATATTTATTGAGTTCATTGGACATAGCATGCGAGTTAATGGAATAATTGGATTTAAAAAACTGAGCGAACATATTAGAAATTGTTTAATTATCACTAGAGACGGTATTTTGATACTTCATGGCGGAAAGAAGCCCACGTACATTTCGTTTGGAGTTTACAAAGTCATAAAATGATTTGGGGTTATATATTATACGCCGTTTGATTTTACACAAGTAAGCTTTATAACACATTTTGTTTAATTCAAAAAACTTATGACGCAAAAGTGAATATTTTACATAGTATGAGTGTAAACCGGTTTTTTTTTGTGTAATCTAAAATAACGCGACTTTCTGTTTTTCAAATTTCTCAGTTCTTTAGTGAACCATACCTGTGTTTGTTCTTCAGGAACATACATGCGTTTAGGCTCATGCTTTTCAAATAAATTATGTAAAGTAAAGTTAAAAAGTGCAACACTTTGTTCAATATTTTTTTATATGCAGCCATGACAATTTAGACAGTTCTTTGTTAAGCTTTTTAAAGTTGGCTTTCGAAAAATCAAAGCGAATATTTGGTTCGTATGCTTGGGTACTGCAGTTTTGACCATCACTTACAACTTCGTAAGAAACCTCCACAGCAGGGTGGTAGACATCTTCGGGCAAAACTATTGGATTACGCTTATTTACAACGGACTTAGATGCATCATCAACATAAACAAGATCTAATACTTTACCAAACTTATTGTGAAGTACATTAACCTGAGTTAGGCAGAGCTCAGCCATCTCCTCTAAAAATNTTTCCAGCCTGTACACGAATGCATTTGAATTCTACTGAATCAATGTGTGGAAGACTAACTTCTTCAGATGGTATTGAAGAGTCTACGGCGAAGAGTACGCCACCGCCGATTCTGTCCCTCCTATCTTGTCTATAGATATGATAATTATTTGGAAGAATCTCTGAATTGAAAATGTGAGGTTTCAGCCAAGTTTCATTAAAATACAGAATATTATAATTACATTCAAGGCCTTTAAGGTATAAGTTCGTTAACTTAATGTTTAAGCCTCTTAAATTGTGGTAATAAATACTTAAAGCAGATTTAATAATTAGTTTATTGATTCAGCGTTATGACGAGGAATATTAGCTAAGTTATTTCCTTTTTTGGGCCTATATTCGAATTCACGAACGAAAGCTCCTGGAGTACCGGCGGAAAGGGTTGACTTACTGCGTTAGTAGTTGAGGGCAAGGAAGGCGGTGGAGGCTTCGAAGATGATGCCACCACTTCAATGGGGGAAGGGGGAGATACTTCAGGCTCGTTATTATCCGAAGCAGATTTCGTTACACGCTCTTTTGAGGCTGAGGATTCTGATGCTGGAGAACATGGAGAAGATAGATTAATTAACACCCCTATTCTGCAACTCTTTCGTATTCGGATTTCGCTACGAATCGTAGAAATAGTATGCTGCAATCCGAATCTTATTTTCAAAATTTCGAAATTCGTAACAATGGCATGCCTAAAAATGAACGAGTACGTGTTTGCGTAATTTTGTACGAAAACAATTCTGTGTCGGAGGCGATATAAAAGACGTAAATCGATGTGTGTTTGCAGGAAATATTAGTGGTGTTCATTTAAACAGATAAATTTTCCCTTCGCATATAAGTATATTTTTATCCACTGCTTTATATAAACGAGTAAAAAAGAATCTTTGTTGCCCCTTATCAAGAAACTTGGGTCCGGTTTAGTTATATGTACAATGATTTTCGGTTGTTGTGTCCAAACGCATAATCCGAATCCAAAAACTTTAATATACACGTGTAATCAAAGGATTTTCATTTTATTTAAGATAAATGTTTCAAATTTCCTACCACTATCATATTAATAAATTCGGTTTGCACTATGCACTTTTTTGCGAATTTCGACGTGGGTTCTGCGCAAAAATACTGTGGATGGCATAGCCGGAGTGATGTGCACAGGAAGTGTTGTATACCTTTGACATGCGGAAGCCCTTCTTCTCCGGCAACACAGAAAGGAGAATTCTACTTAGTAAGGTTTATAATCCCTAAGCGCGGCCGAAGGCAGAAGCAAGTGCAACAGGTGGTGGACCTAACAAAGGGCATGTCTTCAATGGCTTGGAAGAAGCTGTTATTGCATTAACTGGATTAAGAAACGGTTCTGGCTTGGGGTTCAACAATTCAACCAGAAGCTAACGTAGATGCACCTATGGTTACTATGCCCGGCAGCTGCGCTTACCTTTGTGAGTCCATTGCCATAGCGCGCTCTTACTCCGCTGCTATAACTGCAAATACATCAGAATCCATAATTTTCCTCAAAATATTGAAAATCAATAAATTTTACTATAAACAAGCACATGATGAGTGCTTTTTTAATTCCTTTCCACTTTGTTTTCCTTCATTCAGCTATCTTCGAAAAACAACTGATAGCTGGCAATGCTGCACATGTTTCCGCAAGGGTTGCAGCATGTGGATTTTTCGTTTTTCATAGCGTAGCTACGAATTACGCATTTCGAAAATTCGGGTTCTAGAATAAGGGGGTAAGTCAATCGGAAGATTATTCTGACGTGCAACGGATATAATTTCCTTAGATGGACTATGAAGACGCTTACGTTTAGACACACGGATATCCTTAACAGACTGCAAGGTATCTAAGCATTTGAATGATTTAAACGCATTTTCATAATGCTTAAATTTTTCTGTCAGTACCGACAATTCTCTTCCTATTTCTATAAAACCATTTCTGGTTTGCCTAAATAGCTTGAAAAGATCAACTTCGGTTGACCTGCACTTTACGCAAGACCAACGAAGTCCCTTGACATCATTAATAGCGTCCAGAATTCTTCCCGTCAAACCAGCACATTTCAGATGGTAAATACCATCACACAGCCAGCACGATAAGTAGCGTTCAGAACCGCTTTTAATTTGGCAGGTATCAAGATCGCACTTCATATTGAAAGATGTATGTAATAACGCTCGTTAATAAACAGACAAATAAATTATAACAGTTAAGGAGCTGATGTAAATAGCTTTATATAAATGTAGTGAACAGTTTGAGTATCACTGTAATTATGACACTTAACAAACGCAACGCAAACAGCTGTGACAAGGTTACTAGAAGAAGTAAACAAAAAGAGTAGAACAACTGTGCAAAAACAAAATGAATTCAGTTAACTACAAAGGATACAACAACAATGATAGCAACAAATGACTCTGCAAGATTAGAATGTATGCTAGTGAAATTAAATTAAATTTAGCAATTTTTTTCACTACTTTAACTCAGATTAATCACAATAAGCTCAGCAAATAGAAAGCCAAAATCAGAGCACAATAAAGTACAACCTCACAGGTTGACGTTTGCAAAAATTATTTATATTATATTATAATAATAATTATAATTTTAATAACNCGCAAACAGCTGTGACAAGGTTACTAGAAGAAGTAAACAAAAAGAGTAGAACAACTGTGCAAAAACAAAATGAATTCAGTTAACTACAAAGGATACAACAACAATGATAGCAACAAATGACTCGGCAAGATTAGAATGTATGCTAGTGAAATTAAATTAAATTTAGCAATTTTTATCACTACTTTAACTCAGATTAATCACAATAAGCTCAGCAAATAGAAAGCCAAAATCAGAGCACAATAAAGTGAAACCTCACAGGTTGACGTTTGCAAAAATTATTTATATTATATTATAATAATAATTATAATTTTAATAAAGTATAACTGATTACTTAACAAACGTGATATAAATCCAAATTTCAGATTTTGTGCAAAAATTATGAAAATTCTGCAAAGCTTGACCGAAACTTCTAACTTCTTGATCAGCGTCTCTAGACAAACTTTTGGTATTCAGTTTTGTAGCCTATTAAAGTTTAATAAAGCAAAGTGCAAATTTTAAGTATCTTGGAGTTGCCTTTTATTTTTAGCAATTTTTTTTTTGTTGAGGGTGCTCCATTTTTTTCCATATAAAAACAAAATCGAGCATAAATTTCCAAAAACTACGGGTAAGCCTAGCATCTACAGCCCAAGCTCTTTCATTTGACACCTCACTTTCGAAAATCAAACGAACGGTGCAGATCTGATGACATGGACAAAAAATTCCTTTGGGTATGATATATATTTTTTTTTTTTTGTAATTTTACTTACTTCTTTTTCGCTCTTTAACTTTTTAAAGAACAAATAAACTAGTAATTTTTAGCAAAAAAAAACCGACTTCAACTCTCATATAAAAAAAAAA
>NW_016163689.1:0-2842 GCF_001687245.7 Rhagoletis zephyria | reverse complement strand
TAAATTTTGTAACGTAAAAATAAAAAAAATTATAGGAGAGTCACGCTTTTATTTATGAAAATTTCCTAATTTTATTTCTGATTATATGCATATTTTGCATTTACATAATCTACACAACAGATGTAATCTGATTTTTGTTAATAAACCAGCGAACATTTTGTGTCAGAATAAAAACTGGTAAGTCATGCGAAACTTCGAACTAATTGAGAATTGCCCATATAGGAATGAAGCAAACGTGCTTCGTGTACCTATATACATCCATTCGTACATACATATATCGTCGTTTAAAGTACAAAACCGCGTATCAACAAAATGCAAAACCGCGTATCAAGATAATGCAAAACCGCGTATGTGAGGCAGCATAAATTATTTTTTAGAAAGTAAAAACACTCATACTTCAAAATGGTTCTCTTTTTTATAAAGCAGTCGCATTTCTGGCTAGTATATTTCAGGACGAATGGATAAGGCTTGAGCCAAGAGTTTGTGTGAGCAAATCCAATTTTTGGCAGCAAATGTCAGTTACGCGGTTGTGTACTTTAAACGACGATATATGTACATATGTTTGTATGGATATACATCAGTGTTGCCAGAGAAGTCCCCTAAAAATCTTATNATCTTCATTTAAAAATACCTCAAAATAAAGAAAAAATTCGATATTGTCTTTACGGCTGTAAATAGCCCTTATTATGTTGGTTGAAAAAATTACCAATTTCAAGTTATAAAGTCCTTTTTATAATCCCTTTTTGGTTGTTGTTGTTTCCGACAGGGTGGGTGTATGATGTAATNAAAAAAAAAAATCTTTTCGATCCCGAAAAATCTTAATTTAAAAATACCTCAAAATAAACACAAAATTCGTTATTGTCTTTACGGCTGTAAATAGCCCTTGTTATGTTGGCTGAAAAAATTACCAATTTCAAGTTATAAAGTCCTTTTTATAACAACTTAAACTTAAAATGAATATTGCCTTAAAAAAAACCGACTTCAATTCATATATGAAAATTTGGGTTTATCCTTAATTTCTTCATGATCCACCCTGTGGAAAAATCTCTAGTTAGACCCAGTACTGGCTCGCGATAAATCTCTTTTGCATGTAAACAACTGGCGAATTTGACATGGCGATGTCCTAGGAAGTGTCAATTGCCCCCCGCTGCATCCCTTTTTCGATAGTACCGAACTAAATTCTATAGTTCCGAGACCAGTTCTAAAATCGACAGACGAAAGAAAAAAGTATCATGATTTTTCAATCTTTTTGGCTCTTCCGTGTGTGCGATTTTAAGTTATTTTGAAAGAAATCTGTTTTCATTTATTCATGTGTCTCATCAGTAAATGTTTCTTAAATGGCAGTTTACTTCAAATTTTCCATTGTTGTCATTTAAACTAGAGGGGATACAAAAGACCATTTGTTCTTTTCCTCGACTTCAATTCTCATTTAAATATCTGAGATTATCGCTAATTTATTCATGGTCCAATGATCGGATTGAAACCAAATTAGCGTGGGACAACCTGCGTGGTAACACCTTTCCGTTAAAAAAGAATTATAGAAATCGGTTAACGTGGTCCAAAGCAGGGATGTTGCAAATGTGGAATTTTAGACATCCGCGGATGCGAATATATATACATAAATGATCAGAATGACAAGAGAAATCGATTAAGCGGTGACTGTCTGTCCGTTCGTCCGTCCGTCTGTGCACACGATAACTCGAGTACAAATTGAGATATCTTAACGAAACTTGGTATATATGTACTTCTTTTGAGCGTTGGACGGATGGTATTGAAAATGGGAAAAATCGGACGATAATCACGCCCACCTCCCACATAACGGCAGTTTTGAGAAATGTGAAAACTGCGATATTTTAGTAACTACTGAAGCTTATTCACTCAAAATTAACATTTACAATAATTTTTGGACGTAAAATAAGAATATTATAAATTTTTGGAAAATGGGCGTAGCCACTCCCACTTATGATTATATGTGTATATCTTGGGAAAAGCTCCACCGATTCCTCCAAAACTTAGCACAGTTTTTAGCCTTCACAAAACATACCAAACGGCTTAAAATTTAGAAAATCGGATAATAACCACGCCCACATCTCATATAACGGTAATTTATAGAAATACGAAAGCTTCTATAAATCAGTAAATACTGAAGCTAATTTATTCAAAATCAATTTTTTCAATAATTCTTTAGCGAAAATAGGCTTATAATAAAATGTTGGAAAATGGGCTTGACCCCGCCCACTTATAGCCACATACGTGTATCTCGGTAATCGCTCTATCTCTTTCTATGTGTACAAAACTCGGTATCATTATTGTGGTTGCCACATAAAGGCAAAACGTTGAAAGTTTTGAAATCTGACTAATATTACGCCCACTTTTTTATAGCGGTAAATTTCAGAAATGTTTGAAACTTTGATATTTCGAAATTTAAGGAAGCTAGCTTTACTCAAAATTGATACTAACAACAATCCCTTGAAAAGAAGTAACATTATTATGGAATTTGGAAATTGGGCGTGGTGACGCCCACATATATCTATATAAGTTTATCTCATTGTATCTAACTGAATCTTCGGTAGATGTTAGAAATAGACGTAAAACCGCCACTGCTTACCCTGTAGCGGTAGTCTTTGGAAAGGTGAAGAAACTATATTGAATACTTGCGCCGGGTATTTAATGTTCGGCTCCGCCCGAACTTAGACTTTTTTATACCCGAGCGCACTTTTGCACAAGGGTATATTAATTTTGATTCACATAACGGTTGTTTGTAACAGCCAAAACGAATCGAGATAGATATAGACAAATGTATACATAAATGCTCAGAATGAAAATAAGAAATCGATTAAGC
>NW_016163688.1:28977-35261 GCF_001687245.7 Rhagoletis zephyria | reverse complement strand
GTTCCGCAGGGCTGTCACTGCTGCTGCAGCTCGCTTCATACCGGCAGGATGTATAACGGCCCCACGTTCCCTGCCGAAGCGGATGTTCTAGCCGATGAGCGTGATAGCCTTCGTCAGGCCGATCCCGGAGATCCCCGTATCAGGGATCTCAACGCGGAGATTCGGCAACTAGTAAACGTACATAAGCAGAAAAAGTGGGAGGAGCATCTGAAGACCTGTAACTTCACCTCTGGTGTGAGCAAGCTTTGGTCAACCGTGAGGTCGCTGTCCAATCCGACGAAGCACGACGACAGAGTCGAAATTTCCTTCGGCGACCATGCTTCGTCGGACCCGGAGCGATGCGCGAGCTATTTTAGCCGGCATTTCATACTGCATCCTCCGGTGGATAAAGCCAAGCGTCGAGTGACCAGAAGGCTGCACAAACAGCCAACAACCTGCACCCCCTTGCTTTCACTTGCGGTGAAGTTCAGGTGGCCATCGGGAAGGCGAAAGCCTCCAAAGCCATGGGTCCCGACGGAATATGCATGCTGATGCTGAAAAATTTGGGTCCTGCGGGGGTAGCGTACCTAACGGAGGTCCACAATTTGTCTATGGCCACTCTCGTCATCCCAGACATCTGGAAGGTGAGGAGAGTGGTCCCACTGCTCAAACCGGGGAAATCTGCCAACAAAGGAGATTCTTATCGTCCGATAACACTCCTTTCCCTGGTAGCGAAGAAACTCGAGGCGTTGCTACTCCCGTATTTCACAAACCACTTGACCCCAGCGAAGCATCACCATGGTTTCCGTAAAGTGCACAGTACAACAACAGCACTTAACGCCATAAACACTCAGATAACTCGTGGCCTTAACCGAAACCGTCCCTGTGGGAGAACGATTCTAGTAGCGTTGGACTTGTCAAAGGCGTTTAACACCGTCTGCCATTCCACGCTACTAGAAGATAGAGAGGCCCCCTCTCTCCCACAGAGGCTCAAACGGTGGTCGGCAAATTATCTGAGTGGTCGACACTCGTCGGTAATGTTTAGAGACAAAACGAGTAAAGTCAGGAAAATAAAACAGGGGGTTCCACACGGAGGTGTCCTTTCCCCGCTACTGTTTAACTTTTACATTTCAAAGCTCCCTCAACCACCAGAGGGAGTCTCGATTGTCTCTTACGCCGACGATTGCTCGATCAGGGCGACTGGGAATGGAATTGATGACCTGTGTTCGAAAGTAAAGGGGTATCTCTCCGAACTTTCTCCCTTCTTCACTGCAAAGTGTCTAGCCCTCTCCCCTACGAAATCCTCTGCGACCCTGTTCACAACCTGGACGAAGGAGTTCAGGCTACCGTTGGGAATTCAAGTCGATGACACACCAATTCCGACGGTGAATAACCCCAAAATACTCGGAGTAACATTCGACAGCCTGCTCTCCTTCTCTGCGCACGCAACCGCTATTGTCAATAAAGTACAGAGCCGCAACAAGGTCCTCAAGTCGCTAGCCGGCAGTACTTGGAGCAAAGACAAAGAAACGTTGCTGGCAACATACAAGGCAATGGGCCCGCCGGTTTTGAACTACGCAGCACCAGTGTGGTCGCCGGGGACTAGTAGGACGCAGTGGACGAAGCTACAGACTGTACAGAACACCGCACTCAGGACAGCGACAGGATGCCTCCTGATGTTGCCCGAACACCATCTCCACGGCGAGGCACAAATGCTCCCCGTAAAGGAGCGCAACATAATGCTCTGCAAGCAGTTCCTGATCGGGAGCCACAGAAGTGGCCACCCAAACAGACGGCTGCTTGCAGAGGAGCCCTCGCCTAGGCACGTCAGGAGGCATCTATATGAACTGACGGACGAAGTCCAGAGGTTTATCAAGCAACCTCTGGACCCGTCAGCTTACCGACTGGCCCTGAACGGCATTCACAGGGAGTGAGTCTCGAGTTATGTAGACTCCAGACCTGTGAATGCCGTTCTAGGCATACCGCCCCCGGACACAGACAAGACGGAGCTTCATCTGCCTCAGGAGACACGAACGACACTAGCACAACTTCGCTCCGGCTACTGCAGCAGGTTAAACTCCTACCTGAGTAGATTGAATGAGGATGTGCCAAGTGAGTGTTCGGCATGCGGAGAGACCCCACATGACTCGAAACATCTCTTCGCATGCCCGGAAAACCCGACAACCCTAACGGCCTTGTCCCTGTGGGCNACTTGACGACAACGACTGAGATACCAACCGTCCTGGGCGGGATTGTTGTAGCCGCTACAACAACAACAACAACCGATAAAATTCAGAGGGTGTACGATCACCTATCTCTGAATCTGACAAAATTTTACCTAATTTCTTATTTTCGCTTAAAGAATGCCTTTAAATTAAGACTTTCTTTAATTCTGAAAACTTGTTATTCGGAGGATTTTGAATGAAATCTAATATTGTAACTATTACTTCTTGCGGAAGCGCTGTGATTGTGTGTTCATATTTTGTAGTATCTTGTGTAATGTTTTTCATGTTAAATTGCATTTCTGTATGTACAAACCAAGCTTCTGGACAACTTGTCCAAAACTGTGGAAGCTTGACTGAGGTTGCATACACCTCATTATTATTTTGACTAGCATAAGGATTTGCCAACTCCTCTTGAAAACAGTTGTTTTGTGTAGATATGTGTGTATCATGTGGGGGTGAACGAAACATTATGATAACTTCACACAAATAATCTCTAAAAGGAGTGTTTACAACTGATCCGAAACAAGTTTAAATAGGTATAATAAAAATATATTATATATATCTAATTTAAAGGGAAAACAAATTTTCAAAAATATTTGACAAAAAGATACAGCTCACCACTGTGTACTGAAATTGCTGCTATTAACAGCTACCGGACGTTGCTTATTGCTGCGGCTGCTTTGTATCTTCCTTTGGTTACTGTGCCAGGTGCTGCCGTCACTTTCGCTACTCAATTGCTTTGACGTCGTCGGCTGATAGTGATAATAATGATGTGGAGTATTGCAATACCAAGCTGTGATGGTAATTGTGGGAATTCTCCTAGCTGTTGGCGAGTCGGCGAGGTCGAAAAGAAGTTGGACTATGTCTTGTCGAAATAGCCAAAGAAACCATCGGCACTAGGTAATGCAGCAGCAGCAGTAAATATCGTAGGTTCTTAATGTTCATAATTCACTTATCGTAGGCCGGTGAACTCGATTGCATTGGCTGTGATGAGGACAGTGAGAAAATCAGTTATTGCACATGTTGTGGTTGATGCTTGAAGCTATTGAGAGTGATAGTTTTGTTGCAGTTTCAACAGTTGAACTCCTTGCACCAGTAAAACAATAGGATGGAATTTCACAAGCTGATACGATAATCCTGTTAGCACACGGGTAACTCCTAGTGAAATATTTTTGTTGCTTATTGCTTGCTTGCAGTACGTAATATCTCCTGGCAGGATCGCCAATTGTAGTTAACAATATATTAATTTATTTAAAAAATGTTTAATTTAAAATTCCAAATGAAATTATGTTGTTTACAGCTCAAGAAAAATATTTGAAATCACTTAAATATAAAATTTCTAAAATTACAAAGTTGAAATTAACACAGTACAATAAAAGACAGTAACACAAATACAAACCCTACAGACATATTTACATTTTATAAACACAAAAGATAGCGTTAGATATCTTGTTTGAAGACCCTTCCACTGATATCCACATCAATGTCATGGACTGAGTAGTGCGGCCTCAGTGGTAGTTTAAAAAATTGCCTTTTTACGAATTTCAGGCACACAAAGGCATACGAATCAAAATATCCTGGATCAAAACATTCTTAGTTTTTTTTTGTACTTTAATTCCTGGAAGTTTGAAAAAATTTAAATGAAGGTACGTACAGACGCCACATACATACCAAAGCATCTCGTAGTGGAGACACAATCCAAAACACATTTACCTCTATATCTTTCCAACTAGTAGCCGGAACTTAATAAATAAGGTATCGTTTGAAAGGTATAAACAGTAAATATGTTGGTTGTACCCACATGCCCCCTTAAACGGGCAAAAGCAAAAACACGTTTTTTGCTTTGCAACACTTTAGCCTAATTTTTAAGAATCCGGTTAATCGTTTATGAAGCTTGAATACATTTTCTGGACACACTTTGCAAGACCTTTCCAACGATATATCATACATGTCGATTGGACGTCTGGATAAAAACTTACAAATCTCGTGTATATACATAAGCGAGTCATTTCAGCATGCTATTGTGGCTGCTTTCGTCACTCGCGCGCACTGCCGTGCGCTGTGATAGATAGTAACTGAGCAAGCAATGAAGACAATAGCAGTCCGGTTTACAGAATTTAGTCAGAACTTACAGGAAGTCGATCCTATTGACATAAAACCTGTAAGTGGGAACACATTTGAGAGAGTAACTGAGCAACTGTTCCTAGTAAGAAGTTACAGGATTTAGTCCGGAGTTTTTTTTCCTGTAAGTTCATGAAAAGTGTCAAACGATCAGCTGATTTGCATGTGCAAACAAAAACAGAAAGCGGTGAAAGCAAATGGAAGTAAACAACGAAATATTTGAATATGTATAGATTTTAATAATTAGTTAGTGATATTTCAGCTAAATCAGTGTTGTTCAAATGACATGTAAACAAACCGACTGCTTTTTGCGTTTCCGTGCACTTCTGGATCTGTTCGCCTTTTACTCTCACTTGAGAGAGTAAAATTGTAGTTTGACAGTTCCACAGGTTTTAGTCCGAAGTTCAAAGGCACAGACTAATTACTTTCTTGTTTGTTTTGTACCTAGTTTGCACTTGTTATGTTTGGTTTTCTTCTACTTCGAAAAACTACTGAAAAAGAGCGCAGACATGCCGCAACTTTTTTCACAGAATGAAACTATAATGCTCAAGGTATATATAAATAAGAACACTTTTGCTTGATCCCACCTACTTCACAACTATATGTCTACGTATATAGTCATAAAACCCTTGTTTTTAATCCTTTCTATAAAAAATAAAATGAAATACTTAGAACTACCCCTGTAGTCAAATGTACTAGTTGTAACGCATGCCCAACTAGTTAGCGAACTATCTTTTTTCCACGCAATCAACTGGTATTTTTAGCATGGGGATGTCCTACGCGATGGCAATTGTCAGATTTCGGTCTGAAATACACCAGTCTCATACTAGTTCAAAATATACAGAAAATTACTAGTCCAATTAAGGACCAAAACCACTACTTTTGAAGTCAAAAAATTAAATTAATTCATGAATATACAATAAAAAACTTTTGATTAAGTACACATTACACCTTTTTATTTAACAGTCTTAGATTTGCCAATAATCAGTGTTAAATTTTGTGAGTATTAATTAAAATTACAATTTGAGATTTGGATAAAAATAAAATAACTAAATAATTCAATTAGTTATTAAATATTCTTAAGTTTTGTCTATACTTTGGCTTGTTGATTGATAAATAAAATTATTCAAATAATTAGAGTAAAAGCTCCCATAAGCGGACACCGATGGTCACCTACTTTTTATCCGCCTATGAGAGATGTCCGCTTATGGGAATTTCGTAAAAAATAAAATCAAAATTAAAACATAAAACATAAAAAATTTATATTGCGAGTTTCTAAATTAAAATAAAATTTATTCTTCAATAGACAAAAACAGGATGAATTAAGAATAAATTCTAATTTATGGCGTTTTCTTTCCTACCGACAAATCTCATTGCCACTTCGCTCAAGCAGCAAGAAGAGGGCAACGAAAAGGCAACACTTTTTCTAGAAAAGAAAATATCTTTGACTATGGACTATGTTCTTTTGTACATATACAAATGTAGAAGCGCCAGAGTCAACATCTGACTGAAAAAAAGACCGCTTGTTAAAGTTTCGCGTCCGCTTATGGGAGATTTTTTTTCATAACTGGACATTTCTGAGTGTCCGCGTCCGTTTATCGGAAAGTCCGTGTATGGGAGAGCATTTTGTATAGAAAAAAACCAAAAAATTGTTCGTTCCCAAGAATGTGTCCGCTTATAGGACTGCTTTCACTGTATATTAATTGTGTAATTAAAAATTGCCCAGAATAATTGAAAATGATCAAAAATAACATGATGTAATTAAAATTAACGAGATAATTAAAAAATTTTGTTTAAGTAACTAATTATTAATCGTTAAAAAGGTACTAATATCGGTATTTAATCATTAAACGGTTATTCAAAAAAACATGATTTAATTAATAATCATTATGAATATTAATCATTATTTAACAGGTATGGTATAATTGCGAGTACGTACTTGCTTTAACGTTTACAATA
>NW_016163688.1:19157-27380 GCF_001687245.7 Rhagoletis zephyria | reverse complement strand
CACAAAATTTATGATATCAATTTCGTGACGAGAATTATACGCATTTTTTAACTGCCTTGGAAACGTACGGAAAATCTTTTTTTATTTATTCGGAACGTCGCGAAATTCCAGAATTTTTGCAACGATTCTTATGAATAAAAAAGATTTTCCGTACGTTTTCAAGGCAGTTAAAAAATGCGAATAATTCTCGTCACGAAATCGATATCATAAATTCTGTGTTTCTAGCTCAGCTTTCGTCACTCGAAAATTTTACCTCAAAGAGGTGTTTTATTTGATATTACTTCACCTGGTATAATTCCACCATGGGTGGGGTGCATGCAGTAGCACCATACGCAATAATTCCCATTACTTGGACATTAAAAAGCAGTTTAAGAAGTGAACTAGTGACATTTTATTATTATTCTTTTTTCTAAACGGCTATAAGGACAGCAGTGCATAATTGCGAAAGGAGGGGACGGGAGCGGGGAACGCGGATCGCCGCGGCGCCGGGCACTTTCAAAATTGTATACTTACAATTCCGTCCATTTAACTTGTTCATGTACTACTTTTTGCCAAATGTAACTGGGTGACTACCTACATATGTCTACTATTTTGCTTTATTACCCAATTGTTAAGTTTAAAGGTTGGTCTTATTGCTCAACGAGAATGGAAGTAAAGCAAATTTGTGTTATTTCACATTCAATTGGGAAATAACACAAATTTGCGTTATTGCTGACATATATATATATATATATTNAGTTTCACTGCAGGGATAGTAAAAAAAACAAGATCACTTTGTATTGCCTATGTAAATACCTGAACCAGAAGGTTCCATTGCATTTTGATTTATCTTTGAAGAAAACATAGAAATAGCTAAGAAATATGAAATATTAAATCACGTTTATCACTTCGCGCACATAAAAAGGAAAAAGCGACGACTTTAAGAGTATATTGCAAGAAAATGGTACATTTTTGGGCAAATGTTTGATTACATAGTGAATTTTGTCTAGTTTCATTTGGTATTGAAAACTTCTTTGTACTATGAAATTAATTTTTTGAATTAATCTCCAATATCGACATCAATTACCACTCTGTGTGACATGTGCATGTGAAATGAGCATTTTTGCAATATTATATTGATGAGATTTTAGAAATTTTTAAGCCAACAAAACTGAAAATTGAAAAATAATAGAAGTTTTGTTTTTTACCTTGAAAAATAAAAATCGTGTTTATCTTTTAAAATACGATATGGGGATGAAAGTATGAAAACAAGTTCGTTTAAATTATAAAGTAATTAACTACATAAGTTTTGCTTCTCAAAAAGTTTTTTAATTAGTTTTCAAAAGTAAATCAAAATATAAATTTAAAAAAAAAAATCACTTTTATTAGCTCTGAAAAACATGGAGTATGTTTTTTAAATTTGATGTAAGACTACCTTTGTACAGAATTTAATTCCCTACAAGAATGCATTAAGATTTTTCTTTTGTTTATTGCATTTAATTGTTTATAAAAAGAAAAGATGCGGAACAACATTTTTCTTCATTGAGAATTCTTATGAGCGCTAACTGAAAAATCAAGATAGAGGGCAGAAATTTCGCCGATATTACATTTTTGTAACCGACAATGAAATTTTGATATGGGACCGAAAGAAAAAAAACATTCGTTTTATTTGACACAGTCGAATGCCCATACAATTTGCAGTGTTGCCAGAACTTTTTGGGCCGACCGGCTAAATTGGCAAAAAACGGCTAAAATGCTTCAACTAAAATTAACGTGTTTTATTTAAATAAATCACAAGTACCAAGTCAATTCATTAAATTATATGTGGTTAACAGAGGTTATATGTAGCTAAGCTTTACACCGCTTGTTAAATAAATCACAAAAACGCATACTGGTAAATTCTTAACAAATTATTTTTGTTTAACAAAGAAAACTGCTAAGCTTTACATCAGAAGTCATGTTTGTATTACTTAAATATAAAAAAGAGATCAATTACAAACTGTTGGCGCTTTTCTATTAAAAAACTTTGCCTTCCTATCAGGGCTGCAAACCGGTTTCGAACTGAACCGGCTTTTGAACCGAACCGTCGCTTTTTTCGGGATTCGAACCGAACCATTTTTATTTTAAAATGCCAAAATCGAACCGAAAACCACAAAAAAAGATTCGGTTCGGTTCAAAATCCTCGAATGCATTTTTCAAGTTTTGTTATACATACACAACTTTGTCTAAAAATGCACCCCTATAAAAAAACCGCAAACATTTTTGAGTTCAATGGCATGTCTGTGAGTTACAATTTCGTCCATATACATAAAATGCTTGAAATGTTTTTATATGAAAGAATCTGCATAGCACCGCCATAAAAAAAAAACAAAAATCTATAAAAAGAAAGATATGCTATTTAAACTGGCACTTATCATATATCATTTTAAAGTTGACTGAGCTTTAAAACTGCATACCCGGATTTTTTTTTAGTTCTGATTAAAAAGTTTGAAACTATTTATAATGAAATCTTATTGAAGTTTGTATATTTCTTCTAATTTTCGTACAAAGTTTGAAATTTGGACTTATATGGTTGTTGTTACACCGTGCGACAAAAACCAAAAATTTTTAAAACACAAATCAATGTATACACAAAACTACGGGCCAAATATAGTATAACGGCCTTTTTAATTTTTCTCTCCGACGTCAGGATTTTTTTTAAAGGACTTTGAAATTTCTGGAATATGATTGAATAAAAAAATTATTTAAAAGATTTGGTGCATTGTAGAGTAACAACATGGGTATCAATTAAAAGGAAAAATTCTGTAGAATAAAAAAAAATGTTTTTGGTGGACTAGGACGAATAAGTGTTGAAGATGTCGTTTTAAAATTTTATCCTTGAAAATTTCCAATATTTATTTTTGAAAAAAATATATATCAAGGACTAATATGTAAACTACCACTTCCTCGAATGTTGTCCTTTGTTAGTTTTATATACAAAAAAATTACACTTCTCTTATAAGATATTGATAGTTACAATATACATAAATGAAGATACTTGAATCATTACACTGCACAGCACTCGGCTGGGTACTGGACCAAACCATTTTTTTTTTAAGAGATTGAGTCATAGGTAAAAAAGTAATTTCTCCGTTTTACGAAGTTAGCCTCCGAAATCGAGATATGGGTCTTCGAAGTTCGAAATAGGGCCTTTGTTAAAAAAATATTTTTTATTATTATATGTAAATAACTAAAAAACCAAAAATATAGACGTTGTCCGCCTATTGCTCTTCTTTAAATGGTATATAACCTTATTTTGGGCAAACTTATATTACAGGTGCTGTAAGGTCGGCTCTTCGAAAAATTAAAAACCTTATATTTCAAATCATTTTTGACAAATTAAAAAAAAAATGGGTATCGTTGTAAACGTGTTGAAACCCCCTTTCTTCTTATATGCATATCACAGCGCACGGCAGTGTGCGCGAGTGACGAAAGCAGCCACAGTAGCATGCTGAAATGACTCGCTTATATATACACGAGATTTGGAAGTTTTTATCCAGGGGTCCAATTGACATGTTTGAGCTATCGTTTGAAAGATCTTGCAGAGTGTGTCCAGAAATTTAAGCTTAAGATAAACGATTAACCAGATTCTTAAAAATTAGGCTAAAGTGTTGCGAACCCAAAAAAAAGTTTTTTTGCTTTTGCCGGTTTAAGGGAACATGTGGGTATACCCAACATATTTAGTGTTATTCTGTAGGCCAATACCTTTCAAACGATACCTCAGATATTAAGTTCCGGCTACTTGTTGGAAAGATACAGAGGTAAATGTGTTTTGGTTCGTGTCTCCACTACGAGATGCTCATTTAATTTTGTTAAAACTTTCAGGAATTAAAGTACAAAAAAAAACTAAGAAGGTTTTGTTCCAGGATGTCTTGATTCGTATGCCTATGTGGGCGTGGCTGCTGCCTGAAATTCGAAAAAAGGCAATTTTTTAAACTACCACTGAGCCCCACACTACTCAGTCCATGTCATTGATGTGGATATCAGTAGAAGGGTATTAAAAACAAGCTTTCTAACGCTGTCTTTTGCATTTATAAAATATAAATATGTCATAACGTTATCGCCTGAAAACTAAAAATCGGGCTGCTGGAAATATACATTTCGGGAATGTTCTCAAAAACTGGTCAGTCGATTTTATTCTAGGTTTCCATTACCTCTTTGAGGTAAAATTTTCGAGCGACGAAAGCTGAGCTAGAAACACAAAATTTATGATATCAATTTCGTGACGAGAATTATACGCATTTTTTAACTGCCTTGGAAACGTACGGAAAATCTTTTTTTATTTATTCGGAACGTCGCGAAATTCCAGAATTTTTGCAACGATTCGTATGAATAAAAAAGATTTTCCGTACGTTTCCAAGGCAGTTAAAAAATTCGAATAATTCTCGTCACGAAATCGATATCATAAATTTTGTGTTTCTAGCTCAGCTTCGTCACTCGAAAATTTTACCTCAAAGAGGTGTTTTATTTGATATTACTTCACCTGGTATAATTCCACCATGGGTGGGGTGCATGCAGTAGCACCATACGCAATAATTCCCATTACTTGGACATTAAAAAGCAGTTTAAGAAGTGAACTAGTGACATTTTATTATTATTCTTTTTTCTAAACGGCTATAACGACAGCAGTGCATAATTGCGAAAGGAGGGGAAGGGGGCGGGGAACGCGGATCGCCGCGGCGCGGGCACTTTCAAAATTGTATACTTACAAATCCGTCCATTTAACTTGTTCATGTACTACTTTTTGCCAAATGTAACTGGGTGACTACCTACATATGTCCACTATTTTGCTTTATTACCCAATTGTTAAGTTTAAAGGTTGGTCTTATTGCTCAACGAGAATGGAAGTAAAGCAAATTTGTGTTATTTCACATTCAATTGGGAAATAACACAAATTTGCGTTATTGCTGACATATATATATATATATATTACTAGCTAATGCCCGCTTACTTCTCGGCGCCTAATAAGTGCTTTACGTTGGCCAATGCAAAAGAGCGTTTAAAAACAAAATTAGTCTGTAAAGTAAAAATTTTTGATTTAAGTTGAAACCACTAAGGTGCAGTATCCTCCTCACATATAGCCCAATAATAGTAACGCTGTGGTACCATATGGAATACCAATCCCTTTTGGTGTCATGAGCTTTACTGATGTCTTATTTCCACCTGTGAGATCTCTGCCAATCATGCGTAATCTTTTTGTATGATCTTGCAACTACAACACTGGTGAGATGCGTATGCCAATAAAAGTTCTTATAGGGAAACTCAAGAGCACAGAAGTGCGTTTTCGGTTATAGGAGGACCAGGAATCCTCGCTGTCCCACAGGATGAAAAGTTTTCCGGTACATTGCTAAATGAGTAGTGTGATCTCTTAAGTATCTTTCAAATGAAGCAGTTGATATACCTACGGTGATCTTTCCTTGTTAATTCACCACTTTTACAATTCGTGGTAAAATTTATGAACTGTTTCTGGGTAGATGCAAGACTGCATGAGGGCGTCAGAAAAACTTAACCCCATCCTTCATTTAGACATCTGAAAACTAAATTCGTATAACTTAAACATAGGTCCAAAGCAGACCAACCACACGTGGGTTCATTTTCTGCAAAACCATTGCTTACCATAAAATGAATACGTGTTATGAATATCAACCTTAGCTCCAGCGGCACTAATCGGGTAAATTTTTATCAAAAGAATTTTCCATCATACAGGTACATAGCTCACATTTAAAATTTGAACGAACTCGGTTAATAAATACGATTTTTATAAATAACTCTACTCCAGCACCACCTATCGAGTTTTATAGTAGCATGTAATTGGACCATATATGTATGTAACTCTCTATTCTGTGTTTTTTGAGTTTATTCCGAATAACGAAAACGGCTATTATTTTATGCAAATAGGATAAGACAGTTTATAGCGTTTATGTACATCGGTGAAAACTGCATTTAATTCCATACATTAGCTTTTGCGTGATGCGCTTATAAACATACCGAAAATTTAGATTTGGCTTCTGTTGATCTAATAAGCCCCCTATTAATTTTTCTTTAACATCTATTATGTACAGATATCGGCCTGTTGCAATTTTATTATTCTCAAGTACTCTCGTTTGATACCCATATGGCAACACTTAGTGTATATTATAAATTTAACTGAATTAAAGTTTTCAAATAAGTGGCAACCCGCTTCAAGAATATTTTCAAAAGTAAGCTTCCTAATCCTCTTTAGTTTAATATTCGTATTGCAATATTTCATTTATTTTACAAATTTTAATGAATACAATTTTTCAATCAGTTGGCAAATCCCCTAAAATTGTTTTCAGCATTAAAATTTACTGTCGTCTTTAGTTTGATGCCAATATTGCAGTATTTAAATTATGTTATCAATTAAATTACATTAAATTTTTCAAATAGGTGGCAACCTGCCACAAAAATATTTTCAGCTGTAAGCCTTTGTAAATTTCCTTCTTTTGACAGCCATATTGCAGTATTCACTTTACCGTATCAATTGACCTAAACTGAAATTTTAAACACTCTCTTTTCTTCTATATTGGAAGCTAGTTCTCTAGCGACACATCGGTGAAAACTGCATTCAATTCCATGTTTTCGACTGATGCGCGTTCAAATATACGGACAGACAGTGATTCAAAAATTCTAAAAATTGTTAATTGGCTTCTCTAGCTTTAATAAAAACCCACCATATTAATTATTCTTTAATATCTATAAGGTACTGACATCGACCTGTTACAATTTTATTATATGTATACCTAGATGTAGATATAAATTTCATTTATTTTATCAATTTAATACAATAAAATTTTTCAAACAGGTGGCAGCCCTCCCTAAAAATAATTTCGGCAATAAAATTTGTTAACCCCTTCAGTTTGATACCCATATTGCAATATTAAATTTATCTTATAAATTAAATTAAATGTAAATTTTCAAATAGGTGGCAACTCTAAAATTTTTGGCTGTAAGCCTTCCTCTGCCTCTTTCTTTTGACGCCCATATTGCAATATTCATTTTTTATTATCAATTTACTTAAACTCCAATTTGCAAACAGGTGGCAATTCTCTAATTTTTTTCTTCCTATATTTTAAGTTAGACCTATAGAAATACATCGGTGAAAACTGCATTCAAATCCATGCATTCGTTTTCGAGTAATGCGCGAACAAACATACAGACAGACAGACAGACATACAGACAAAAATTCTAAAAATGGTTGATTTGAATCGTTGCAAAAGTTCTGTTTTTTATTTTGTGTTTCTAGCAGTAGATGGAATTTCGCAACGTTCCGAATAAATGAAAAAAGATTTTCCGTACGTTTCCAAGGCAGTTAAAAAATGCGTATAATTCTCGTCTCAGCTTTCGTCACTCGAAAATTTTACCTCAAAGAGGTGTTTTATTTGATTTGTATACTTCGTATATAAAATTTTGAGAAAAAACATTTTAGAGGAAAAAATACATCTTTTTTATAAAAAAATATTTTAAACCAAAAAAATTACTAACCGATTTTTAAAGAATTGATATCTGTAAATACAATCAAACCTCCTTTCCTCTGATATGAGTATTTGTATACTTCGTATATAAAAATTTGAGAAAAAATCCCTTAAAAGGAAAATATACCTTTTTTTTATAAAAAAATATTTTAAATAAAAAAATTGGAAACCGATTTTTAAAAAACTGGTATCGTTCTTCTGGTGTGCATATTTGTATACACTGAGAAAAAGGATTAGTTTCGACAACTAAAGATATTTAGTTCCCGAATTTTGACAATATTTGGGTACTGTTACCAAGGATTGGGAACTATTACCATGGGTTGGTAATCTATACATATAATAAAATTGTACCAGGTGTATGTCTGTACATTATAGATATTAAAGAAAAATTAATATGGGGGGTCTTTATTAGAGCACCAGAAGCCAAATCAACCATTTTTAGAATTTTTGTCTGTATGTCTGTCTGTCTGTCTGTATGTATGTTTGTTCGCGCATCACTCGAAAACGAATGCATGGATTTGAATGCAGTTTTCATCGATGTATTGCAAGAGGTCAAACTTAAAATATAGGAGGAAACAAATTAGAGAGTTGCCACCTGTTTGAAAATTTGAGTTTAAGTAATTTGAAAATAAAAAATGAATATTGCAATATGGGCGTCAAAAGAAAGAGGCAAAAGAAGGCTTACAGCCAAAAATATTTTTTTAGAGTTGCC
>NW_016163688.1:0-18446 GCF_001687245.7 Rhagoletis zephyria | reverse complement strand
AGTTTTTACCGATGTACATATTGCTAGAGCTCTAATTGAAAATATAGAATCCATTTTTTTTTGTTTTAGTTTATCGTCGATCATTATTCCTAGGTATTTGAACGTATTAAATTTTTCCAGTTCGTCGTTGTTATATTTAGAGGTAGCAACGGACCGTTCTCAAAATTTCGCCTTGATATAACCAAAAACTTAGTTTTCTTTTTTATTTCTGTGTGGAAGGTTTTTCGCTAAAAAAAATAAAACTTTTCGTTGTTGCTGCCAAAAAATTAAGAAATCTGAGACGTCACGTTTTAAANAATTTGTGTTATTTCCCAATTGAATGTGAAATAACACAAATTTGCTTTACTTCCTTTCTCGTTGAGCAATAAGACCAACCTTTAAACTTAACAATTGGGTAATAAAGCAAAATAGTAGACATATGTAGGTAGTCACCCAGTTACATTTGGCAAAAAGTAGTACATGAACAAGTTAAATGGACGGAATTGTAAGTATACAATTTTGAAAGTGCCCGGCGCCGCGGCGATCCGCGTTCCCCGCTCCCGTCCCCTCCTTTCGCAATTATGCACTGCTGTCCTTATAGCCGTTTAGAAAAAAGAATAATAATAAAATGTCACTAGTTCACTTCTTAAACTGCTTTTTAATGTCCAAGTAATGGGAATTATTGCGTATGGTGTTATTGCATGCACCCCACCCATGGTGGAATTATACCAGGTGAAGTAATATCAAATAAAACACCTCTTTGAGGTAAAATTTTCGAGTGACGAAAAAATAAAACACCTCTTTGAGGTAAAATTTTCGAGTGACGAAAGCTGAGCTAGAAACACAAAATTTATGATATCAATTTCGTGACGAGAATTATTCGCATTTTTTAACTGCCTTGGAAACGTACGGAAAATCTTTTATATTCATACGAATTGTTGCAAAAGTTCTGTTTTTTATTTTGTGTTTCTAGCAGTAGATGGAATTTCGCAACGTTCCGAATAAATAAAAAAAGATTTTCCGTACGTTTCCAAGGCAGTTAAAAAATGCGTATAATTCTCGTCACGAAATTGATATCATAAATTTTGTGAAAATTTTACTTCAAAGAGGTGTTTTATTTGATATCAATTACTTTGGGGTAGCAAATTTTAAATCGAACAAAATACAAACAATAATCTAAATGTTTTATTTTTCTCAATAAAATGTTATCTAAATCCAAATTATGTATTCAAATCGATGTGTCCATTGAAACACATAAATTTACGAATACGAAAAAAAATATATATATATAAGAAATGATAAAAACGTATCAACTTGGTACCAACTTTGGATACAATAGGCAACTGTATTCGTCTTATTTCCTCGTAGTTTAATTGTTGTTAAGATTTCTACCGGGTGTGGGGCGCNGCGGGTGATTTTTTAAGAGCTTGATACCTTTATTTTTAAAAAAACGCATAAAATTTGCAAAATCTCATCGGTTCTTTATTTGAAANAAGTTTTACTACTATCACGTGTACGGTGTTGCACTCGTGCTATTAAACTAATGATTTTTTCTCAAGTAGTTTTGCTCAGTGGCAATTTATAAATTTTATGTAAGTAGTAGCGGCACATTGGGTGAATTAAATGCATTCATACATACATATTTATGTACAACTGTAGGTAATATTGTATGCGTCTTACCAGGTAGGCTAAGTGCGGATGATAAACCCATGTAGCATAGTTAAATGCTGTGTAAATACCTGCAATTAAAATGGGGGAAAATGTTACAATTTCGGCATGTGACTGGAAAAAACTTTAAAATACACACAAATTCTGATTTCCACGACATGTACTAAGTGATTAGCACAGCTGCATCCTTCAACTTGTCAACTCGCGGGAAGTTCCCCTATTTGCAGGGAATTTCGGTTTAAGTGGCAATCGGGGAATGGACAATTTTTTTCGGGAAACTGGGTATGTTATTTTTATATCTTAAAGTAACCNCTGATTTCCACGACATGTACTAAGTGATTAGCACAGCTGCATCCTTCAACTTGTCAACTCGCGGGAAGTTCCCCTATTTGCAGGGAATTTCGGTTTAAGTGGCAATCGGGGAATGGACAATTTTTTTCGGGAAACTGGGTATGTTATTTTTATATCTTAAAGTAACCAAATTAGACGGATTTGTTAATTTTTAACCATTTGACCCTTTTTGGAGCGACATTTCTTCAATTTGAATCGCAATATCTCCACAACAAGAGTTTTCCCAGATATAAGCTATATACCAAATGAAAGCTAAGGTTTTGGGCAAGACTTATGGAATAAAATAGACTGACCAGTTTTTGAGAAAATTCCCGAAATGTATATTTTCAGGAGCCCGATTTTTAGTTTTCAGGCGATAACGTTATGACATATTTATATTTTGTAAATGCAAAAGACAGCGTTAGATAGCTTGTTTTAAGACCCTTCTACTGATATCCACATCAATGACATGGACTGAGTAGTGTGGGGCTCAGTGGTAGTTTAAAAAATTGCCTTTTTTCGAATTTCAGGCACCAGCCACGCCCACATAGGCATACGAATCAAGACATCCTGGAACAAAACCTTCTTAGTTTTTTTTGTACTTTAATTCCTGAAAGTTTTAACAAAATTAAATGATGGTACGTACAGACGCCGCATACATACCAAAGCATCTCGTAGTGGAGACACGAACCAAACACATTTACCTCTATATCTTTCCAACAAGTAGCCGGAACTTAATATATGAGGTATCGTTTGAAAGGTATTGGCCTACAGAATAACACTAAATATGTTGGGTGTACCCACATGTCCCCTTAAACCGGCAAAAGCAAAAAAACGTGTTTTTGGTTCGCAACACTTTAGCCTAATTTTTAAGAATCTGGTTAATCTTTTATGAAGCCTAAATACATTTTCTGGAAACACTCTGCAATATTTTTCCAACGATATCTCAAACATGTCAATTGGACCCCTGGATAAAAACTTCCAAATCTCGTGTATATATAAGCGAGTCATTTCAGCATGCTACTGTGGCTGCTTCCGTCACTCGCGCACACTGCCGTGCGCTGTGATACAGTGAGAAGAAATATTTTGACGCTGCCTTATTTAAAAACATGCCTATAAAATGTGACTATAAGACAGTCGAATGTCAGAAAATAAAGCGAGAAAGCTGTTTTATTACCTCGCCTGTTTATTCCGCCATTCATCCCAGCTGCTTGTACCGAGTATACGTTCAAATTTAGAAGTCTGAGAGTAAGTAAAATTGTACATATTTTTACATCAATACTTCGACCACATATTCGCTTCGTCTTCGTAAACGAAATCCATATTTCGGATATGGTGAAACTAGTGATGATAATGCAGAAATGTTAACTGAAGATAAAACTCAGAACAATATTCTCTGTGTTATATGCTGCGAACAGGAACGGCAACTTTTGTTTGTTCTATACCATGGCGGAATTATACCAGGTGAAGTAATTAGAGGGTATCGTTGTAAACGCAATCAAACCTCCTTCCTTCTGATATGCGTATTTGTTATTTCGTATATTAAAATTTGAGATAAAAGCACTTAAAGGAAAAAAAATATTTTTTTTATAAAACAATATTTAACAAAAAAAAAAACAAAAAACCGAATTTTAAAAAACTAGTATCGTTGTAAAAGTGATTAAACCTCCCGTCTTCTGGTGTGCATATTTGTATACTTCGTACATAAAAATTAGAGAAAAAACACTTAAAATCAAAAACATACCTTTATTTTATAAATAAAATATTTTAAAGAAAACAGATGTTTATTGCGCCATTCATCCCACCTGCTTGTACCGAGTATACGTTCAAATTTAGAAGTCTGCGAGTAGGTAAAATTGTACATATTTTTAAATCAATACATCGACCACATATTCGCTTCGTCTTCGTAAACGAAATCCATATTTCAGATATGGTGAAACTAGTGATGATAATGCAGAAATGTTAACTGAAGATAAAACTCAAAACAATATTATCTGTGTTATATGCTGCGAACAGGAACGATAACTTTTGTTTGTTCCATACCATGGCGGAATTATACCAGGTGAAGTAATTAGAGGGTATCGTTGTAAACGCAATCAAACCTCCTTCCTTCTGATATGCGTATTTGTTATTTCGTATATTAAAATTTGAGATAAAAGCACTTAAAGGAAAAAAAATATTTTTTTTATAAAACAATATTTAACAAAAAAAAAAACAAAAAACCGAATTTTAAAAAACTAGTATCGTTGTAAAAGTGATTAAACCTCCCGTCTTCTGGTGTGCATATTTGTATACTTCGTACATAAAAATTAGAGAAAAAACACTTAAAATCAAAAACATACCTTTATTTTATAAATAAAATATTTTAAAGAAAACAGATGTTTATTGCGCCATTCATCCCACCTGCTTGTACCGAGTATACGTTCAAATTTAGAAGTCTGCGAGTAGGTAAAATTGTACATATTTTTAAATCAATACATCGACCACATATTCGCTTCGTCTTCGTAAACGAAATCCATATTTCAGATATGGTGAAACTAGTGATGATAATGCAGAAATGTTAACTGAAGATAAAACTCAAAACAATATTATCTGTGTTATATGCTGCGAACAGGAACGATAACTTTTGTTTGTTCCATACCATGGCGGAATTATACCAGGTGAAGTAATTAGAGCGAGAAAAGGATTTTGACACTGCCTTTTTTGGAAAATTGCCTTTAAAATCTGACTATAAGGCAGCCGAATGACAGAAAATAAAGCGAGAAAGCTGTTTTAATACTTCACCTGTTTATAGCGGTTTTCCAGCTATGTTTTCAACATATTAAAAAGCATGCAGATAAAATTCACACAAAAGCGCTATGTCCAATTTGTTGAGGAGTTATTAAAGACGACTCTTTTCCTATGTTTTGTTAGACTTTTCATAAGTAAAAATATTTTGTGAATATTACTTTCTTCATATAAATTATATCACATTTTTAGTTTAATTGTATTTTTGGAATAAACAAAGTTCTTTTTCTTCTGCAATTAACCTGTTTTTGTTACAAATAGTATGTATAAATAAGTAATGGAAAAAAGGCAAAATTTGTTTTATTTCCAACCTTTGTTGGAAATAAAGCAAAATTCAGATTATGGTATTATTTCCCATTTAAAATTCTTTGAAATTTGGTACGGCGCAAATTTGAACTAGCTAGGACCTACCGTTGATTTATGAAGCACTTTTTCAATACACAGTATGTTCGACAAGTTTTTATATGGAAAAAATGCAAAAAATTGCCAAAAATCAACGGTAAGTTGTAGATCTAAAATTTTTAAACATGCTGATTAAAAAGTTAAAAATGTAGTTAATGTTATTGTGGCTTATTGCCACAATGGGGAATGCATTGCTCAGTGGTTAACGCTTTTGAATTTGCAAATCGAAGACGCGGCTTCGATCCCTGCTGAAAGTCTAGAAAAAAGAAGTCTGATGAGGAGATGTGGTGATCTCCGAAATAGCTGCTATAACTTCTACCGCTTAGACTTTGTTGCTTGTCGTGGTACAAAGCTCAATAAGAATTTACAAAATTTTGGTTAAAATTTTCATAAGTTTTGCAGAACGTATGAAATTTGGATTTAAATGGTGTTTGTTAAGTAACTAGTCAGCTATACTATCATAAAAAAAATAATAATAAGCATTAAATGAACTAAAGAAAAATAGCCAAAGCTTGATAAAATGTCGCGTCCCTGTTTATGTTTGGGTCACAGTATATTTTGGCTTAAAATAAAAATTATTGAAATCGGCCCAGTGTTTTAAGACTTTTCGGATTAGAAAAAATTGTCTTTCAATTTTATATAACACAGTTCTACATGATAATTTTCTCCGAGCTAGCCATTTCTAAAAGAATTTTGGTCGCCAAAGTTGCAAAAATGGAAACCTAAATATCTGAATTTTAAGAAAATAAGGCAAATAGCAAAATCGGCTAACTATTTTTGGCAAAGCGGCTAACAAAATGGCTGCCGACTAAACCGAATTTACTCCGGCTGTTTTCTATCGCAACTGGCTAAATCTAGCCGGAAAATGGCTAAAATGGCAACCCTGACAATTTGTATGAAATGTCCTTAAATTACGCGGCGCACAGTCTGGTAATTGATGTCGATATTGGAGATTAATTCAAAAAATTAATTTCAAAGTACAAAGAAGCTTTTAGTACCAAATGAAAGTCGATAAAATTCTACATCACTACGTAATGAAATATTTGCCCAAAAATCTACCGTTTTTTTGCAATATACTCTTAAAGTCGTCGCTTTTTCCTTTTTATGTGCGCGAAGTGATAAACGTGATTTAATATTTCATATTTCCAAGCTTTTTCTAAGTTTTCTTCAGAGATAAATCAAAAACTGCAATGGAACCTCCTGGTTCAGGTATTTACGCAACACAAAGTGATCGTATTGTTTTTACTATGGTTCTAAGTATTTTATTTTTTATAGAAAGGATTAAAAACAAGGGGTTTTTGACTATACATATACGTAGACATATGGGCGATTCTAAAATAGTTCGAACTTTCGCATGACTCGACAGTTTTTATTCTTACACATCATTTTCGCTGCTTTTTTTACAAACATCAGGGTACATATGTTGTGTAGATTATGCAAATTCAAAAAAAAGGACCACGGTACAAATATGCATATAATTCAGGAACAACATTGAGATATTTTCACAAATAAAAGTGTGACTCTCTTGTTGTTTTTTTGCTCCATCACGTCAGGATTTGCTTCTAACCTCAAAACACATTGCGAAACTCAATGAACTCCCCCAAAAGGCCTTCTGAAGTACTTTCTATAAAAGCCCTTCTGGAAGGCCTTCTATGGGTAGCGAAAGAAGAAGCCCTTCAATTGATGACGGTCCATACAAAAAAGCTTCTGGGGAGCCTCTTGATTAATTTGGTTTGTGTACTCATCACACTGTCACAGTGACTAAAATTCATAAATTGTTTTTGAATTTTTTTTAGGGATTGTGTGTACCTTGGAGCCCAACAGAAATTACTCATTTTAAAGAATTTTATATTATAGTTTAAGAATTAAGCATTAAAATGTAAGTTGAAATGTCACACCCGTCACCATGGAATGAGCCCTAGGAGTTTTTTTTAATTTAGGTTTGCAAACTGGTGGTGGTGGAAATTCCATCGGAGCGCTTTCGACAGAAGCAGCATTTTGATATGAAACAAAATGGTTTTGAAAGCTTATAAAACCCTTTCAATTGTGGCCACCGAGCCAAAATTACCCCTTGACCTTAAAAAAATTGGTCAAAAGTAGTGTTCTTCGAAAAAAACATGCGAAATCCACGGAATTTATTCCAAAACAAAAAATGTATGTATTTTTTATTACACTATTATTATAGATTTTGAGACGAGCAACACGATTCCACTTTTCAAAATTCAAAAAAAAATTTAGCACCTTCATTTAAAAAATGCATTATTTATTGCATTTGTTTCTATTTCCATGCAGCTGTGCATCCTTCACTCAATTTTATACCCCTCGAACGATAAGTGCAATTCAAGACCTTTAATTTGAGTCAAGGCCCTCTGAGAGCCAACTTATAACAATTTTAAACCAAACATCGAAACTGCTGTAGATACTAGTCTTTACTCCGAAATTAGAAAAAAATTGCGTAAAATGTCGAATGAAATTTCGAAGTTTAACTTCCGAATCGTAATAATTTAGCTCTCAAAGGGCCTAGAGACTTCTACCTTGGCTTAAATTAAAAGTCTTGAATATCACTAAACCTGACTTGTTGTTCGAGGGATATAAACTCGTGTGAAGGATGCACAGCTATATGCAAAAAAAAAAAACAATATATAATGCATTTTTCAAATTGAGGGGTTGAATTTTTTTTTTCGTATTTTAATCAGTGGACTCGTGTTTCTCGTCTCAAGATCTATAACATATGTATAAGAAAAAATAAAAAAAAATTTTTTTTTTTTTAATATATCTGTTGGATTCTGCATGATTTTTTTCGAAGAACACTAATTTTGACCATTTTTTTAAGGTCAAGAAGTGATTGCGGGTCAATGGCAATATTTTTCCTTGAAAGGCAACTACATTAGCTTTCAAAGCTATCTTCTTTCATATCAAAATATTGCTTCTGTGGAAAGCACTACGATTAATTGGCATGAAGTGTTAAAAAATCACACTGTTTGCCGTCGAGTTAGCTTGAATATCTTATTTTTCAGTCGAAAAATGTAATTTTGAAATTTTAAAATTAAATTAAAATTAATTTTTTTTCTCACTAAAAAAATATTTGAAATTTCACAGCAATATTTAAAAATCCATTTTTAATAACAGTGAAAAAAGGAAAACAGGATACCTTACAGTAGGTATTATTTAATTTAAATTGTCTAAATGTGAAAGATCTCTGGTAAATTTTTACCTGCAAGACTTCCAAAAATTTAACCATCGGAATTTTAATCGTAAAAAATCTTTGGTAATGTTTTCAAATATTAATTTATGTAACAGGGGTTATAAATGAAATTTTCGAAACTGTATCAAACGTCGGAAAAAGTGTACCAAATCAAATAAAAATGTACCAACAAAAAATTTTAAACGCTTCAAAGAAACAACGAATGTTTAAAACAAATACACATTTATTTAACGCCTTTTAAATAAATATCTTGTAAAAATATACATATACGTATGCAAGGCCCTATTTAGGGGGGGATGTAGGTGTTCTGACAACCCCCTTTTTTAGATTTTTAGTTTTTGGTGAGTAGCATACCAGGATTTAAAGCAGTTTCATGTCCACTAACAATACAATGCAAAATCCTTATATTTTATGAACAAATAGCTCAAATGTTAACTACTATTGCAAAAATCGCTATAATACTTATGTATGTATGTATACACTTTCAAAAGTCTCCATCTTCTGATGAACTTAGAAAACTGCAAGAAAACGTGGTAGTTTCGGTGCCTAGTGGAAGGCGTCGGAAAAAAGAAGCAGACCAATCTTCATGGAAGAGCGAACACGAAAAGCTAAAAAAAGATAGCTATGTAAAAGTTACTGTTTCAAAACTCGCTATATTCAACTTTTATATATAAAATTTGCAAAAACTACCACGCTTAGTATTTTTTAATGTTATTAGGCTCTTGTTTATCCAAATTTTCAGATAATAAAGAGAAATATACAATTTGGATGTTACTTGTTGTTGTAGACGTTTTTTTTAACTTGTGGCTCACTATTTTAAAATCACAACGCTATTTGAAAGTAGACTACTCATTTGTGCAATATTAAGAAAAAAATCAACAAACTATCGTACAAATTTCGAACCTTGAAAAATTCTAAAAAATCAATCGACATTTTCCGCCATTTGAAACGTGTACTTTATTCTACTAGAATTCAATGGGCTACAAAACTGCATACTCTGAATTTAATTAAAAAACTCGAAATTTTAACGATAATTTGTAGATTTTTTTTTAAATTGCATAAATTTTTAAGGCAGAGTCACTCGATTGGTACATTTGTACAGATTTGTAAATTTTTATATTAGGCTATTGGTAAAAAAAATTGGACAATTTTTTTTTGTAGTCAAAGGATTGGTACAATACAGCGATGTTCTATTGAAAATTTCAATCAATTAATTTACGTGATTGGGATAGTTTAAAAAATTTGGGTGTTCAAACAATTGGGATACGATTTGCACCGAATTTCGGCATATACCCAATCGTGTGACACTGCCTTTAAACTTGTATTTATACGGATGTTGGTAAAGAACGCACTATAAAAAACTAACCGAAATTAAATAACAACAAAAATAATATTTTGAAACTTGTCAAAATTTGGTGCGGCTATAATTTTTTCGACTAATGTACATAGTAGCACAATGCCATTCGTATTTAACTTACAAACAAAATACGGCCAGGAATTTCAAGATTTCAACACTGTTTTATAAAAGATTTTATTTTTATCATTATTTTTCTTTTAATCAAAATATGTTGAAATAAAAGTGAAACTAAAAAAAATTTTTCCCAGAAATCGGAATAGCCAGCCTTGTAATGGAACACAAATCTAGTAGAAGTTTGTATGAAGTAGAGAAGAAAGAATGTATAAATAAGTAGATGTGTTTAACCAACGTATATATAAAAGCAATCGAAATATGCACAGCCCTGCATTTCCAAATAGTAGAAAACCGTATCTAATGTTTTAACAGTTCCACAAAACCGCTCAAATGAAGGACGTTCTCGAAATGACCAAACAAGAAAAACAATAATAGATACATATTTTGCTCAAATGTAACTTTATTATTATTATTTATCGGGAAAATGTAAAACATACAATATCTGTGGTCATAAGCAGTAACCGCCTAAGTAGACTTAAGAAAGAATTGAGTTATATATGCTAACTACTATTCCATAAGTATGTGAAATGCCCATATCGCCAGCCAGGCTATTAAAAAGGTTATAGATGTTCCCAAACTTTTTTCCCCCGTAGACCCCTTTCAATAGCTTACTGGTTTCGGTGGACCCCCAGCTGCTACATTTCTAACATATTCCCAAAGCTCATTAAAAAATTGTGAAGATCTGATCTAACGATATAAATTTGCATCGCGGGTGAGTTCAAAAACTAAATTCGGAGTGGCCAAAGTAAAAACAAAATATGTTCTTGTGTTCTATTTATTAAAATAATGTGATTACACACTTGCAAGTTTTAAAAAACAGAGTTCGTAAAGCGATCAAAGTGCTCTCTCGCTCTAAGGAGTTATATTTTTTAATAATAACATAAGTCGAGACTTTCATTGCCGAACTAGTTTGGAAGTACTTAGATAGAGGGCTGGCCAATGCCTTACGTGCAGCCTGGTTGTCACTTTAGATATGTAAACTTCTTCCCCTCTACCAATTTTGCACCATGTAGTCCATGACTGTGAGGATTGCAAATACCTCAGCCTGGAAGACTGGGGCATATTCCCCAATAGAAAAAGTGAAGCTTATCTCCCCATTAGATTCGAAAAAGACCCCAGATCCTGACACAGAGTCAGCTATGGAGTCATCAGTGAAGATTCGACAATGTGTGAGTCCGGGCTCAGTGCGGGAATTAAACCAGCATTCAACGTCAGGGAACTTTGTCAAATTTACTGAGAGCGGAATAGCGGTATCGAGATGGGCGCCACCTTTGTTCTCTACATCATGGTAGCGTATATCCTATATCACTGATAAGACACAAGTGCTCAAACCTCTGCCGCCAGCAATATACGCCTCGCCCCAATCAGTGTTATAAGAATATCCGTTTATTTTTAGTCTGTAGGTGGCCTTCAAGGTTCCCCACGTATTAAGACACAAAGTGACGGCAACTGCAGCAGTTCCTCAAGAGCACTACACTCAAAAAAATTAAAGTTAAATAAAGAGGATGTCAAGCACCATTTTGGTTCTTTACTATCGAAAAATTTTCGTGAACCCCCACTTACAACTCGTGGACCCCCATATTTTTTTCACGCCAACGTAGACCCCCTCGAGTCCCTCGTGGACCCTTGGGGGTCCACCTGGACCACTTTGGGAATCACTGTTATAGACGAACATATTTTGGTTTCCCCATAAGGTTAATATTACAATCCAAATGTTTAAAACGTTTTTTCTCGAAATTAGGTTTTTCAACTTAGGCGGTTATTGCTTATGGCCACAGATATATTAATGAATGACTGAGTGGAAGATCGACCTATCTCTGCAATTTGTGGGTATGTAGTTAGATCTCATGAAATTTTATTAAAATAAGTGCAAATTTTAAGGGACTAGAAGATCGCGTTGATTTCTAATAATTTTCTTCTTATGGGAAAAAGACTACTATTTAAAGAAAGAAACAGCTGACAGGGTTACCGTGTGCAAAACTATTAAGTCGCTCAGTTGGAGAAATTGGAAAAAGGCTTATCACAAACTCGAACCTAACTTATGTTATAAATAAGATTAAGCATAAGTCTTATTGGAGAAAGCAGCCCCATGAATATTAAGTTAGCTAAAAGCAGCCCGTCATAAGCAAATTATTTTTCGCTACCGCCGAAGCTTATTGTAGAAATGCCCACATTCTGTTGCAAAATATGCGTACAAACTTACATCTTTACCAACTTGTTTATCTCCGGAAACGTCGATTACTATTTCCGGGCATATTTCTTTCTCTCTAAGTAAAGTGATTTTTAAAACTGTGTATCCTGATTCGCCGATAAAGTGCGTTTAACATTTTAGGTAACGCATCTGCCTCGTTTGAAGCAAAAACCCACGTACAGCTGTATGAATGTATCAGGAATGTTGCGAATATTTGAATTCATATTACATTACAATTCGCATTCGACATTCGCATTCGCATCAAGTGATACCAATGTTTTGCGAATGTGTACATGGGCAGAGAGTCATCTATAATATTGTTGAACGGTTCTAAGTCTGGCGAACCAGGCTGCGGACAATAACCGCCTTTTAGCTTCAGGCGCTAAACGGTTAAGTAGTATATTAAGCAACATTGATGGGCCTTCAACAAGTATCTACTGCTAAAAGTTCTATAAGCAACCTAGAAATAGTCTTGAAATTAAAGCTTAACGGAAGGCCTATCTTAAAGAAAAATGAATTCATCTCGGTGAAAATCCTCTCGAATGGTGGAAAACTAAACTAAAGTACGACAAATTGACAGATCTGGTCCGCAAATATTTGAGCGCTCCACCCGCCAGCGTTCCAAGTGAGCAATTGTTCAGTGTAGTCAGCCTTATATTAGGGATGTCGGAACAACATTGATGCATCGAAAATATCGATGTTTTGGTTCCGTGCATCGACATTTTTCCACTCGATGTATAAATAGTCGATGTACCGATGCATCGATGTTTTTTCAAAATTGACATCTGTAGTACATTGAACCGTTATTCCACAAATATCGATGTACATTTCGATGCATCGAATCAAAGAAAGACATCGATGTATTTTTGTAACTGACATGCCTCATGGGAGAAAAGGCAGCAAAATTACTTTTTTTGAAATATAATATGAGCCTTTTGAACTTTGACTACTAGATTAAAACAATGTATAGCTTAAGCACTCGTTCAATGTTCTAATATTTACAAAATGATTAAGTAATAAAAACGACTAGTGAACCCGCATGGCGTTAAAACGCCAAAATTAAGCTGAACTTTTTAAAAAGGTGAAACCGTATTTAAAAACCTCAAAAAATATCTCCAATGATTTACCTAAACCATTTCTAAGTGATGAGAGGTTACGCATGGTGTCGGTTTTCAATAAATCCAATTTCAAATAACTCTGTACCGCTAAAACGGGTTTTAACTTAAAAAAAATACCCTTATTGCACATCTATGTACAATCCCAGTTCTTTAATTCGACCTCTAATTTTGAGAAGTCGAAATAACGGCGCAGATCTGATGACCTTAAAAAAATAGGTGGAAACTCTAATTAAAAATATTATCTGCCTAAAGTTTTTCAAAAACTCTATCATTTAACATTAATATTTCAATATTTCATTTAGATTGTTACCCATACAAAAATTTCTGAACACTCGATCATTTGATACCCATGTTTTAAAATTTCATGTACGTAACTTGTGTATAATTAAGCTAAGTTCGACTTTCAAAACAGGCGGCAACCCTCTTTCAAATTTTTTCCTAACTAAAATCGCCTTAAATATCTTTCGTCTGAAATTGTTATAAATATTTCAAGTAACTGATGAATTAAGTTGAATTTATTTTTTTGAATTCTTGGCAACCCTCCTAAATATAGTTCTGAAATAAAGGCTTTTAAACCCATTTCCATTGATAACCATCGTTTAGTAAATCATTTAATTTATTCAATAATTTTGATTTAACCATTTAAACTAGGGCACACCTCAAACACCTCAAAAATATTCTAAGTTGTCAAACTAAAGATTTCTTAAAACTATTTCATTTGACATCCATTTTTAATATTTCATATAACTTGGGCACAAAATAATTTAATTCGACTTCTCAAATATGTGGCAACCCTCTTCAAAATATTTCCACACTACTACCTTCTTAAACCTCTTTTGTCTGACACCCATATAGTAATACCGCATTAACTTATCATATTCCTTTAATTAAAATTTAATTATATTTTTTAAACGTGGTTAAGATATAAAGCCTTTTCAGAACCATTTCGGTTGATACCCGTATTGTAACAATTGATTTAACTTTTTAAATAATTTCAGCTAAATTTCTTAACAGGTAGCAACTCATTCAAAAAAGTAGAACTTTATTTAACATCCACACCCTAAGCCCCTTAATTTTACACCTCACTTTTGAAAATCGAAATTGACAAAAATCCCTTCGCGTATTATTTATGTACATAAAGACTTAAGTTGATTACAGCTTTTTAATGTTATTCCTAACATTCGCATTCGCACATTTGCATTCCGAAAATTCGCATTCGCATTCGCGAATGTGAAAAATATGACATTCGAAACATCCCTAGTATGTATATCAAGATTTAAAGCGATTGTAATGCGCGGGCGCACATAGTATGTCTATGTAGTATATATCTGTGTTCGTATACAAAAGTAGCTTATGTCGAAAGGCTGGCTTTAGTATAATGCGGCAATCCCTTTATTTTTTAAACGGCAAGGAATTTTTTGATGAGACCTAATAAGAATATTGACTTGCTAGTATCGGAACTATTTCTTCCACTTTTATTTGCCGAAAGTTGTTCAACGGCTTAGCGCCAGTGAGTAATTCGCAATCGTATGCTGCGAATGCCGATTTATACTAAAGCCAGCCTTTCGACATAAGCTACTTTTCCATATGAACACAGATATGTACATACATACGGTCATATATTCAGAAAAGAGCAATGTTAATGTTTCCACAGTGCACAGTTTTGCACTTGTAATGCAACTTCACAGTTATCGGCTTAAGCGTCCCCTAAGGAAACAATTAATTAGGTAACATGCGTAAATAGTACACGCATTGTGCCTACGGTGGCGGAAATATAAGTAGGGAAAAGACATTTTAGCAAGTTTTGGCTATATTTCTTTGCTTAAAAAATGTTTATTATTTTTTTTTTTTATGAAAATATAGCTTACCATCTGAAACTGTCATGAAAATCGAAATTTCCAACTATGTGAACAATTACAAAATTTGGACGAAATTTAACAAATGTTGACCAAAATTCGAAACTTTTTAATAATTTTTTTTGGTATACAATATCGTACCCCATTAAATTTTAGTATACTGTGGGGTAAGTTTGAAGTAGCTAGAGCTTACAGCTGATTTTTGGCAATTTTTTGTTCACGCATTTTCTTCCATACAAAGCAGGGTTGTTGCGAATATTCGCATTCGCAACCGCGGAGCTTCTGCATTAATTTTAACATTCGCATTCGCTTTCGAATTTGCAATAATCAATGTGGAGCTTTTGCGAATGCGAAAAATTTGCAAGTGCACCGATAAACGTATATATGGCAAACAAAATGACAAATTGTAACCAATATTTTTGCCTGTGGTCGTGGGAGTATTTTTCTAACAAAACTGATCAAATGTCCTATTTATATACTTTGATAAAAGTGTCTTTAAACATATTATTTCTTAAGCTATATAACCACTCTACCAATGGGCACTCATACAAGTTCCCACTTCTACTTAACATTTGACGTACGTCAAAGAGTACATACTCCTTTTAATAGTATTTTTGTTTCTGTGCTTTAAATACCTGCATTGGTTTCTTTCTTTATTATGATTTTTTTGGACCAATCTAAAACAAACAGTGTACGAAAATAAACTATATTGTACGTTACTATTTCGTTTCGTTTATTACTTCAACAGTTCGGTACAATACGAAAACAAAACGGCTAAGTTCACTTTGGCGATAGTACCCCTGCAGTGAAACGCCAAACTAGTTTGCAACTAGAATCTCCTGACTGAAACCGAACTAGTTCGTAAATGACCAGACTTGTACCAAGTACAAAACGATTTATGTATTCATGCCCTGTTTTATTTGACTTCGACAGTTGAATACAATAGAGTACACAAAATATTATAACTTTTATTTGGGAATATTGTAAACCGTTAAAGCGAGTACGTACTCGTAATTATACCATACTTGTTAAATAATGATTAATATTCATAATGATTATTAATTAAAGCATGTTTTTTTGAAAAACCGTTTAATGGGTAAATACCGATATTAGCACCTTTTTATGATTAATAATTACTTAAACAAAATTTTTTAATTAATTCGTTAATTTTAATTACATCATTATTTTGTTATTTTTGATCATTTTCAATTATTTTATACTCTTTTAAATTAAAAATTAATATAATTATTTGATTAATTTTAATTATCAACCAACAAGCCAAAGTATATACAAAAATTAGGAATATTTATTAACTGCTTGAATTATTTATTTATTTTATTCTTATCCAAATCTCAAATTTTAAGCATTAGTTATTACTTTAAAAAAATTTTAAAACGAAATGACTGAAATGTGCAAAGTTAATGAATTTAATTTATNAAAACAAACAGTGTACGAAAATAAACTATATTGTACGTTACTATTTCGTTTCGTTTATTACTTCAACAGTTCGGTACAATACGAAAACAAAACGGCTAAGTTCACTTTGGCGATAGTACCCCTGCAGTGAAACGCCAAACTAGTTTGCAACTAGAATCTCCTGACTGAAACCGAACTAGTTCGTAAATGACCAGACTTGTACCAAGTACAAAACGATTTATGTATTCATGCCCTGTTTTATTTGACTTCGACAGTTGAATACAATAGAGTACACAAAATATTATAACTTTTATTTGGGAATATTGTAAACCGTTAAAGCGAGTACGTACTCGTAATTATACCATACTTGTTAAATAATGATTAATATTCATAATGATTATTAATTAAAGCATGTTTTTTTGAAAAACCGTTTAATGGGTAAATACCGATATTAGCACCTTTTTATGATTAATAATTACTTAAACAAAATTTTTTAATTAATTCGTTAATTTTAATTACATCATTATTTTGTTATTTTTGATCATTTTCAATTATTTTATACTCTTTTAAATTAAAAATTAATATAATTATTTGATTAATTTTAATTATCAACCAACAAGCCAAAGTATATACAAAAATTAGGAATATTTATTAACTGCTTGAATTATTTATTTATTTTATTCTTATCCAAATCTCAAATTTTAAGCATTAGTTATTACTTTAAAAAAATTTTAAAACGAAATGACTGAAATGTGCAAAGTTAATGAATTTAATTTATTTTAATGAAAACTTTTATTTTTATTTTAGTTCACTCAAAATTAACTAAAGTATTCGTTTTATTTTTAACTAAGATGTTTTCTTTTCCATATTATTAAAAAAAGATAAAAATATAGTATTTACTGTACATGAAAGCTTTTACTTCTAATATCATTTAATGGAAAATGCCTTTAAATTTATGTTCGAATGTTTGAAATATTTATGTATTTATTTTTCCTTTTAATTAATACTCAAAAAATTTTACACTAATTATTGGCAAACTAAGGCTGCTAAATAAAAATGTGTAATACTTTAAAGTGTACTTAATCAAAAGTCTTTCATTGTATATTCATGAATTCATTTAATTTTTTGACTTCCAAAGTACCGGTTTTGGTCCATAATTGGACTAGTATTTTTCTGTCTGTTTTGAACTAATATGAGACTGGTATATTTCTGACCGAACTCTGACAATTGCCATCTTGTAGGACATCCCCATGTTAAAAATACCGGTTGATTGCGTGGAAAAAAGATAGTTGGCTAGCTAGTTGGGCATGCGGTTCATACTAGTTGTGAAGTAGTTTACAACTAGTACATTTGACTACAGGGACACTACAGTAGCTTCGTAGTTACAGACGAAACATTAACGAAATGAATCGTGCAGAGAAAAATATATGTATGTATGTACATATATGCAATAACTAAATACAAAACGAATGGCTTCAATGAGTAAAAAAAAATAAAAATGTGTTTTAATTGAATTGGATATGAAAATTACAAAAAACAAGTAAGAGCAGCGCTATGCCGAAGGCTTCATACCTTTCATGAACATCTGCAAATTTTAGTTGGACAGATTACTGATTTTGAATACATCTGCATACATCGATAGAGGAGTTACATACTTATATAAAAAATCGCATCTAAACAATCAGAGGTATGGAAGATATACTTTATATGGCACCAATCTAAGTGATTTTCACTGCTATGTGATCGGTATGTAAACCGGTAACACAATTTATTGGGTTTAGTTTCCTACATAAAGGAGATATATNAGGGACACTACAGTAGCTTCGTAGTTACAGACGAAACATTAACGAAATGAATCGTGCAGAGAAAAATATATGTATGTATGTACATATATGCAATAACTAAATACAAAACGAATGGCTTCAATGAGTAAAAAAAAATAAAAATGTGTTTTAATTGAATTGGATATGAAAATTACAAAAAACAAGTAAGAGCAGCGCTATGCCGAAGGCTTCATACCTTT
>NW_016163687.1:33581-35269 GCF_001687245.7 Rhagoletis zephyria | reverse complement strand
CCCCGGCTTACCATCTAGCGGAAGGTTTCGGAAAGGTGAAAAAACATATATTTAATACTTGCGCCGGGTATTTAATGTTCGGGTCCACCCGAACTTAGACTTTCTTACTTTTTTTAATTAGAGTTGCCATCTATTTTTTTTAAGGTCATCACATCTGCACCGTTATTTCGAATTTCCAAAATGAGAAGTCAAATAAAAGAACTAGGATTCTACATAGATGTGCACAGGTTTTATTTTTTTAAGTTACAGGGAGATTGAAGTTTGATGAAATGAAAACCAACACCATGCGAGACCGCTCTCACTGAGAAATGGTTTAGATTAATTATTAGGAATATTGTTTTGAGGTTTATGAATAGGGTTTCACCTGTATAAAAAATTTAATTAAACGCTGGCGTTTTGACGTCATGTGGGTTCACTAGTAAATGTATATTTGTGAACTATTACAAACAAACCACTGTCAAGTCACTCCAGGAGCGGTTTAAATTACAAATATTAAAAAAATAGAAAAATAAAATAACCAAAAATTTTTCCCTGAACGTGATTGGGGCGAGCTTTGTGGTAACCGGCGGCCCGTTTTCCCTGATACGCCTCATTTTTAAGTAAATAGTATAACGTACTGACGCGTGCAACACGATTCCTTTTTCCTTACTTTTTTGTTCAAAAGTTAAACACAATTTTTTTTGGCTTTAATTAAAATTTAATTTTCTAAAATATTGACGGTTACTGCACCGCTCCTGATTTTTTATTCTTTTCAAATGTCATTCTGAGTACATTGGTTGGTTGGTTTTCTCGTTCTATCATTATTTATCTGCACTCTAATGTTAGCGAATGTACTTTCAACGTACTGCCAATATAGAAGTATTGCATATATGCTCTTTGCAAAGCGTACGCACACTTTTTTAATTGAAGCTTTGCTCGATGAAAGCTCTTCGCTTCACTCGCCGCTCCACTATGTTTTGACCTATGGCGCTATGGCGACCGAACGAAATGGTTTATAATTCAAATCTAACTGTTTTCTAATGTAAAGGAATGGTGATAACAATTTTAAGTTTTCATTACTTCATTTCATGGGATATTTTTATGTTTTCGTTACGCTTTTTATCATTTCTTCATTTGTATCCGTAACTTTTTATAAATTTTTTTCCATTGCGTAATTTGTATACCAACTTATCACTTCGTTTGATAAGATATCGTAAATTCTCTTTTTTCAAACTGTCCGGATTTGTATAAGTAGAAACATTAAAAAAAATTCTCTAGTAAAGCTTTCGCAATCACTTTCCGTTTCGAACCAGTTATAATACTTCATTTAATTTCAATAATTTCAGTTTATTTTACATATTGAATAATCCTATTTAGAATATTTGCAAATCAAGATTTCTCAAATACCTTTCGTTTGGTACCCATATTGTAACATTTCATTTATTTTATAAATTTAATTGAGTTAAATTTTCAAACCTCCTCAAACATATTTTTGACCGTAAGTCTTCTTAAAACTATTTAGTTTGATATCCACATTGCAATATTTCGTTTATTTAATCAATTTAACTGAGTTACAATTTTAAAATAGGTTGCAACCCACCACAAAAATATTTCCAGCAGTCATGTTTTTTAGACCTCTTTAATTTGATTCCTATATTGTAATAAGTCATTTATTTTATCGATTAAATTTAGTTAAATTTTCAAAAAGG
>NW_016163687.1:15592-32637 GCF_001687245.7 Rhagoletis zephyria | reverse complement strand
ATAATCCTATTTAGAATATTTGCAAATCAAGATTTCTCAAATACCTTTCGTTTGGTACCCATATTGTAACATTTCATTTATTTTATAAATTTAATTGAGTTAAATTTTCAAACCTCCTCAAACATATTTTTGACCGTAAGTCTTCTTAAAACTATTTAGTTTGATATCCACATTGCAATATTTCGTTTATTTAATCAATTTAACTGAGTTACAATTTTAAAATAGGTTGCAACCCACCACAAAAATATTTCCAGCAGTCATGTTTTTTAGACCCCTTTAATTTGATTCCTATATTGTAATAAGTCATTTATTTTATCGATTAAATTTAGTTAAATTTTCAAAAAGGGAACAACCCTCATCAAAAATATTTTCGGCTGTAAGCTTTCTTAAAACTAAAGTTTAATACCCACCTTGCAATATTTCATTTATTTTATCAATTTGACTGAGTTAAAATGTTCAAATATGTGGCAACCCTCCTCAAAAATATTTCCTGCAGTTATCTTTCTTAAACCTATTTAATTTAATATCTATATTGGAATATATCATTTAGTTTATCAATTAAATTGCGCTAAATTTTTTAACAGGTGGCAATCCTACTTTAAAATATTTTCGCCTGTGAGCCTTCTTTAAACTCTTTAGTTTTATACCCACATTGCAATATTTCATTTACTTTATCAATTTAACTGGGTTAAAACTTTTAAAATAGGCGGCAACCCTCCTAAAAAATATTTCCAGCAGCTATCTTTCTTAAACCTCTTTAATTTAATATCTATATTGTAAAATATAATTACGTTTATCAATTAAATTGCGAAAAAAATTTAACAGGTGGCAACCCTACTTTAAATTTTTTCGACTGTAAGCCTTCTTAAAACTTTTTAGTTTGACACCCACATGGCAATATTTTATTTATTTTATCAATTTGACTGAGTTAAAATTTTCAAATAGGTGGCAACACTCTTCAAAAATATTTCTAGCAGTTATCTTTCTTAACCCTCTTTAATTTGATACCAATATTGTAATATTTCATTTCTTTCATCAGTGCAATTTAGTTAAACTTTGAAACAGGTGGCAACCCTAATCATAAAAATTTTCGGCTGTAAGCCTTCTTAACACTCTTTAATTTGATACCCACATTGCAATATTTCATTTACATAATCAACTTAACTGAGTTAATATTCTCAAATAGGTGGCAAACCCCATCAAATATATTTCCAGCAGCTATCTTTCTTTAACCTCTTTAATTTGATACCCATATTGCAATAATTTATTTATCTTATCAATATATTTGAGTTTAAAAATTTTCAAATAGGTGGCAACCGTCCAATTTTTTGCGATATCATTGGTTCTGGTATTATACCGAACAATACAAAAAAAAAAAAATTATTCAAATCGGTTCAGAAGTTCTCGAGTTTTGACGACCGTGACATACGAACACAACATTTTTATTGATATAGAAGATTTACTTTATTAAAGTTAACAACTTTATAAAATATTAATTTTTATGAGAGAACAAAAAAGCACAGCTACACAGCTTTGCACACCACAAACCAAAATTCACAATTTTACACCAAGTTATACACCAGGGTGCTACTTGAGTGTTTTATTGAGCTGCTATTTCGGAGATCACCACACCTCCTCCTGAGGCTTTTTCATCGAGTTCACTGGGGTTCGTACTAGTGACTCCGGCTTATAGAGCCAGTGGTCTACCCACTGAGCAAAGTTCACCATGTAAACCGTTGTTAAGTTTTTCACTTTTTTATTTGTCAATCCAACTACAATACAGGACCTCTATTTTGCTGATATTTAGACTTCACCATGTGCTTGTTGTTTTCTGCACTGTTTTTTTTTAAATTAAAAACGGCGTCAAGATGAATAAAGTTGTTGAATATGATAACTGTAATATAAATAAGCGTTAAAAATTACGATTTTTCTTACATAATTTAGGCTTCGCTAGGCATCGCTAGGCATCATCGGATCTGGCTGGAAAAATAGGCTGACTTCCAAAACGTCAATTGCTTTGCATACGTACAATGTATAAGGTTCCATAACATCGAACTACAAAATATTGACAACGTATACTGTTCCAAAACGCATCCGAAAAGTTATCGAAACGCAGCGCTAGAGCAATCAGCGCATCAGAAACAAAGTTGATGCTTCGTTTTTTATTGGTTACCATTGGTGTTTTAGAAATGGACAATTCAGAGAAAATGTTCATTGCTATATTGAATATTTAAAATATACAATGTATATGGTTGCAATGTGTCGCAACTTGCATATGAAAACAGTTTGAATGCCGCAGTGTAACAGTTTCCAAACATTGTATTGATACGTTTTGGAAGTCAGCCATACGTTATTTAATGTTTTGAGAACCGAAAATTTATGGATTAATAAAAATTTATGGTCAATCTAACCAATCATGCGTACATATTTTTAGTACTATTTGCCTCTAACCATATGACCAGGGAACGGATTTTTAGGACCTAACCTATTAAAAAGGCAAAATAAAGTAACCAAATATGCTAGAAAACGCAAAATAAAAAAGCGAAATAGGCAGTAGAAGGCACTAAAAAAAGAGAAAAACCGAAAAATAATCAAAAATACATTTGTTTTAGAAATGTTTATTTTACAAGTAAAAAGAGAAAAACTATGAACTTGTTTCATTATATGAAACACTTGTACTTTGAATCGTTGACTATTTTTACCGACTTCCAAAAAGGAGGAGGTTATCAGTTCGTCGGAATATTTTTATTTTTTTTTATATATGTTACCGCATAACTTTGGACCACGTCAACCGATTTCGATAATTCTTTTTGCATCGGAAAGGTAGTCTCTCAAAGGTGGTCCCATACTAATCCGATCATTGGATCATGAAATATATATATACATATATTTTTTGTTTTTAAGTCGTTTTTTTTGCTACAAATTACTTGTAAATTTTCGAGTTTTTAACTCACAAAACTTTAATCTCTATAATTGTAGTAACATTGAAACACAAGACTTTTTTTTTAAGTTTTCTGGCAACTTTTTCATTCGATTTGCGCGAGAAAAGTGTTGAATGTACTACACGTGCGCTCGACGTGGGTTAATACAAGTGGCACCCAATTTAAGTATGGAACGGTTAAACTTTCATATTATCAGGAATAAGGGCTTTTTCCTTGCTCTTTACAATTAAAGGTAGAAAAGGCAACATCAAATGTGTATATATGTAATCAGGGAAATCTAAATCGTGGACATTCTAAATCGAATGTGCTCAATCTCTTTAGCAGCAATAAGGCAATTTGCATAAAATCCGTTCCCTGCGTATGACATTGTATATCAACCTTCAATACCTCCAATTTTAGATACCTATTTATGTACTGTCTTGTATGTTCAACAGGGATTTAATGGAAGAGCTTGTAGTTTATATACGCGAAGCAGTCGACAGAAAACAGGAGAATATGCGACGTCGGCGTCGGCGTGATGCCTTGCGCTTGCAGCTAGTACGTGTGCTGGAAAAAATTGCAGAAAATGGCACATTTGGCGTAAGGTAAATAGATGAATAAAGTAAGCGTAATACGAGGGTCATTAAAAAGTCTTTAGTATCCGGAACACTAATGCCATTTGGGTCGGTCTGGCATTTCTATCGTAAAATTGGAAATTTTTATCATTAACGTGCTCAGAAATTTTCACAGTACGAGCGCTTTCTGTGTGATTTATAGCTACTTCAAAGTTAAAAGTAGAAAAAAAGGTTAATATAAAAAAAAAGATTTTGGTTGGATGATTGCTTACAACTTTCGCCGTTGATGAACACAAAACAGTGAAAGGATAAACTTATTCCTCCTTAGGGTGAGGAAACACCATCAAGGCCAGTGTCTAAAATTGGTAAAATGCATCCGTACTTCGTTCGACGGTGAACATTTAGAAGGTCGCCTAATATCGGTTAGTGCGCCAGAAAACATGAACATTGTACGCAGGGCGATATAGGCGATATAGATCGTCATGGCACATATTAGTTGCGTTCCAGATGCTTTTCTTGTAAATCCTGTTTGCGGGTTTTTACAGGAAGTCGTTCCCGGTCACCACCTTCCGTAAGGTTTAGTAATAGCGAAAAGAGGTTTTCCTGTAAATCCTGTAAAACCTGCAAATCGTGAAGCAAATTGAACGCAACTATTGTGAGATTAGGGGGCCCTATGCATTCACGCTATACCGTTAGAAAGCTATGTACGCGCAGTATACCATATGATGTGGCCATTGCTAAAACAAAAAAATGCTCGCGTCAATTAGTGGATACAAACGCTGTAAAAAAACAAGCAGGCCATGTCCAGACAGTTAAATCACATTGTAACAGGTGACGTTACTTAAGTATATGTGCAGAAGCCAGCAAAAAAGGATTTTTCAACAAAAGGAAAAAGAAACCAATTTGTTCGCGCAAAGATGCGCTTCGAAACAAATGGTCGCTGGTTTCTTCACTATAACGGTCTTTCATCAAGCCAAAGCGAGCTTTGAAACAAATGATTTCTTAGGTACTCAAAACATTAATTTGAGGGGTCATCTGTCGTCGAGTCCAGGGCTCGANAAAGATGCGCTTCGAAACAAATGGTCGCTGGTTTCTTCACTATAACGGTCATGTCTTTCATCAAGCCAAAGCGAGCTTTGAAACAAATGATTTCTTATGTACTCAAAACATTAATTTGAGGGGTCATCTGTCGTCGAGTCCAGGGCTCGAAATATCACATACGATATCGTATTACTCGTTACGTAAAAACAAATCCCAATCAGCTTTATACGACTGGCGTATCACGTAATTTTCTCTCATACGGTTTTCGATCCGTGAACGGATGTTACGGATTCGAGTCCACATTTGCGAACTAATGGCTTTCTTATTTCCATATATCAAGGTCCATTTTGTGCACAACGCTTTTCATCGCCATCGCTAGTTCAAAAAATATGTTTTTCAGTTACCGACTTCACTGCGGGAAAAGTTATACACCAACGCGTGCAAAAGTGTATAAATCATGCTGAAAGATATATTGAAAACCAATAAGACCATTTCTACCGACAAAATTTGTTTCTTTTTTAGGACTTTTTAGTGATCCTCGTGTATCAATTTATCATTAGGTATTTATAATACTTATAATCTAAACTTCTATACGTATATATACTATATATATACTATATACTTATACTAATTATATGAAGAGAAGTCCCTTTTTTTTGTAACAGGTAATCTCGCGAACGGCTGGTCCGATTTTCATGAAATTTTGTATACAAATAGCTTTCGGTAACCACGGTAGGTGGACCAGGGACCGGTCTATTCGAAAAAATCTTATTATAGTCCGATTTGCTTAAAATTTAGTACGTAAGTAGCTTTTTAGCATATATTAGCATATATGACCCATTTTTTCCGGGAGGTGGTCCAGGGACCGATCTATTCGAAAAAATCGAATTTACGGTCCGATTTGCTTAAAATTCGGTGCGCAGGTAGCTTTTTAGCATATATTAGCATATATGATCCATTTGGTCCGAGAAGTGGACCAGGGACCGATCTATTCCAAAAAATTTATGGTCCGATTTGCTTAAAATTCAGTACGTAAGTAGTTTTTTAGCATATATTAGGATATATGGTCAATTTTTTCCGAGAAGTGGACCAGGGACTGATCTATTCGAAGAAATCGTATTTATGGTCCGATTTGCTTAAAATTCGGTACGTAGGTAGCTTTTTAGCATATATTAGCATATATGATCCATTTTGTCCGAGAAGTGGACCAGGGACCGATCTGTTCGAAGTAATCGTATTTATGGTCCGATTTGCTTAAAATTCGGTACGTAGGTAGCTTTTTGCCTGGATAAGCTTATAGATTCCTGTTTTCCAATTTTCATGCAATTTCGAATATAAATAGCTTTAAGTAACGACCACATCAAGGGGCGAATTCGTCACTAGGCAAGATTTTTTTGCGCCAATCAGAAACAACGGATAGTGTCAAAATATAATTATAATATACTAGCAGACCCGGCGAACTTCGTCCCGCCCAAAATGTTTATATATTTTGTTGAAACTTTTTGGTCCAACATTTTCACCAACAATTCACGTTTACGATTGTCATTGGCACATTCGTCTGCTAGGATTGGTCATTTGCCGCTTTAAATAACCTAAGGAAAGTGTTATATCCGTAAAGAAGTTCTTGAAATTCTCCAGTTGTGCGGCATTTCATAGCACGGTTATTCGCAAAGCGAAATACATTTTTTCCTCTTCACTCCCTGGCGACAACAATGACCCGGTTCTATAGTGAATATCCTTGAAGCTTTACAGTCTAGTTGGTGGCAATTTCAAAATGGGTGCGGATCAATGTTCTACAGAAATGTAATATACATATACTTATTTCAGACGAAAGTTTGAACGCATAATAATATTGGAAAATCACATCCATTGGTCCAATCGCAACGCAGGAGCGTTCGATATACTCAATGGTGCAACAGGTCGATTTAATCTGACCTTCACGGCCCCTTTTCTCACTTGGCTATTTTTAGTAACAACTCGACTTCAGTACCATTTGGAAGCACGTTTTTGCAATAGTATTGCATACATATTTCAAATATTAGCCAAATCGGATCATAAATAAGATTTTTATCCATCCATCCAGAGACCCACTCAAATACACAAAAAGTTTCGCTAAAATCCGTACAACCATTTAGGAGGATTTCACTCACAAACACACCTACAGAAGAATAAAAAAATTCATTCAAAGATAGCTAAAGGTCGGTAGGTTTGTAACCATTAATTGAAAATTTCTGGCATGGACGTTTTGTGCCTCCACCTCAAGCAATTAATATTAGTCGTTCTTCAATCCGTGCGCTCGAAAATTCCTCGGGGAATTTAAGTTTCTAAAATAAAAGGTTCTAAAATAATGCCCTCGGCTGTTTCCGAGGTCAGTGAACACGCTGGGAAATTTTTTTTCGATGTGGCCCTTATACCTTGAGATATTCAGCCTCATTGCGTAAGTTATAAATTTGAATCGTTTACTGTCGTGCTGAAATAAGTAAACGACGAAAATCGTCGAAAACTAGGCAGTGCTGCCAAGTTTTTCCGTTTTAATACACTAGTCGAGTGGAAATTTTGGGCAATGACATGCAATTTTCGATACGATTCGACTCTCGAAAAAACGACTTGCATCCGAAACGACTCTCGCAATAAGGCTGATTATACAAAAATCGTGGAAAAAAAACAGAAAATCCGAATTTTGCTCAAAGGTTGATTATTTCTTCGAAAACAAATTTCTGATTTCTTCTCATTGATGATAAGTATTTACAACCAGTTTTTTTTTGACAAACAAAATAAGTGTTCGCAAAGAATTATGAATTCTTTACTCCTCTATATGTATATCGGTAACATACATATATCTCTATGCATTGCTAATGCTTGAAACACATTCAAAACGACGGCCAACGGACCACAGCTGTCAAATTATTTTAATACGTGCTCTTATGTAGATAAATAATTTGGCGGCTATAGAACTACACCGCGACTGTGGTTGTGGCGAGCTTAGATCTATTTATATTTTTCCAGCGACATATAAGGTTCTTCTTTTTCTTTTATGTCAAACTGATACAAATTCATGTCGCTGTCGCGTTCAAAAAATTCATGTCACTATCGCCAAAGCGTTTAGATAATGAAGTATTGAAAGAAGTGAAACTTCTTAAAAAAGGTGTACTCACGAAATTTGATGTGTAAACATATGTTTACGGCCCGGCAAATCATTAGGCGATTGAGTTACATACATAGGTTTGGTTAGAAATTAAACATTAATTTCATTTCATGTTATTCATTTTCTGATATATAATTTATTTATTTATTTTCCGGTAACATCCCCTTATATTAACTCGCCTTGCTAGCATCCTTTAGATCGGGTTGTAATGGAAGTAACTAAATGGAGTGAACTGTCACATAATTATCTATTATATGTTTAACAAATAAATGCAAATGTTTATGATGCAATCAATAGATCCGTACGAATTCGCCGCGATTTGTTACGATTCTCCCCGAGCAATATAACCAAGACTCTAAGTGACGTACACACTTTTTTTTGCAAAAAGCATTTATTTAAGTTGAAAGAAGATAAATTCCTTAATTCGGCATTTTTTCTTACTCGCTTTCTATCTTCCAAGGCGAATTTATATATTCTTATCACGAATTCATATATTCATGTGGTAGCAAAAGTATAAAAACATGAAATGACTTAACAAATTATACGCACAATTATCACGTTTATGCGTAGTCCAATTCACGAAATCATTTCATAGATCTGAGTAAAAACTCCATTTCGCGTAAAATGGAAATCATGAAATGGTGTCCATGCACTCAGTTTATAAATACTCAAACGCATGAAATGATTTCATGAATTGGCATGACAGCATGAATTACAACAAACACATCATTTTGACATAATGCAAGCCTTAAACGTTGCAACCGTTGGTTCAAATCGATCCGAAATCAAGTTGTACGTTTTGCCCCCAAAACATTCATTCATTGTAAAATCTAATTTTTCATAGTTTCGGCTTACATTTATAAAATGCAACAAAAGCGCGTACATATTTCGGCTGAGTTATCCACTTTGGANACATTCATTCATTGTAAAATCTAATTTTTCATAGTTTCGGCTTACATTTATAAAATGCAACAAAAGCGCGTACATATTTCGGCTGAGTTATCCATTTGCCATATAATGACTTTGTACAACATGGCCATTAATGTAGCAACGAGTGGTACAACTTGCCATAAAATCAAAATTTTTTTGATTTTTCATACAACCAAAACACNGTAAAATCTAATTTTTCATAGTTTCGGCTTACATTTATAAAATGCAACAAAAGCGCGTACATATTTCGGCTGAGTTATCCACTTTGGATTATTTAGAGAACAAAATAAACGCAAAATATAATGACTTTGTACAACATGGCCATTAATGTAGCAACGAGTGGTACAACTTGCCATAAAATCAAAATTTTTTTGATTTTTCATACAACCAAAACCCAAACTCATTCAACAGGCCCACAAACGGTGCAATCTAGAGCAAAACATCACCAAGTTGAATCAACGGTCGCTACCACTGCGAATTTAATAAGGTGGTGTTAGCAGTATATAAGTAAAAAATTATACTAACAAATTATACGTGATATTCATATTGTCATTGGTATGAATTACAACAAACACATCATTTTGAAGTAATGTCCTCCACGGCGAAAAATTCAGATTCGCCGATAACACCACGTTATTAAATTCGCCTTGGTCGCTACATTTGTGGCTTCCTTTAAGAAACACCGGGGCGAAAATTTCACTGCTCCTGTATCACTACCTCTTATATGAGTTCGAGACAAATTCATTCAAGGTGATCGCAGGAGCACAAAAACTACTCTAAAAAATTATACGTACAATGACAAACATGAACAAATATANGCTCCTGTATCACTACCTCTTATATGAGTTCGAGACAAATTCATTCAAGGGGATCGCAGGAGCACAAAAACTACTCTAAAAAATTATACGTACAATGACAAACATGAACAAATATAACATAATTTTTGACAATCAGTACAATTCGCATTGATATCAACGAGCAGCGTTGCTATCTGTAATTCCATTGGTTTTCGTTTGTACTACATATCGCTCACCGTCTTCAAAAGAGTCACGACTCAAAATAATACGTTTGTCAGAAAATGCGAAAAACTATTTCTTAGCACATGATAATCATATGGGCTATATGCCCTTGCACATAATCTCAAAAATGGCAAATTTTGAGTTGCGACTCTTTTGAAGACGGTGTGCGATATGTGCATATCTACATGTACACAAACTTACCCTGCAGCAAGTCAAACTGGTGCCGAACTTGTGCTAAGCTAGCCGGAGAGGCACGGCACTGGTTTTTCATCTATCCCAACTCAATGCTTTCAACTCATGATCCAATAATACAAGATGTTATCGGTTGGCAGCTTCTCGCTCTAATTCCGCCATATTGACTGTCTTAGGTGAAACAGTGTTAGTTCTTTAACAATTCTTTGCCTAATAATATAGTTGAATGTTTTTTTATGTTTTCTCGNTTTAACAATTCTTTGCCTAATAATATAGTTGCATGTTTTTTTATGTTTTCTCGGTATACACATTTTGTTTTCTTAAAAAGGTATTTTATCTTATTTTATTTCATTTCATTACGAATATACTATAAAAAAAGCAAATTTTGTTTAGAAGAAAATATGAAATTTTATGTTTTTCCCCCAAATGGGGATTAATTTCTTCCCGTTTTTCTTCTTATTCTACTGAGCTAAGGCAGTGTCAAATCCAGCTGTCACAACTGATACCACCTTGTATTATTGCATCATGCTTTCAACTGTCTTTTTTAACATGGCGATGTCCTGCGAAGTGACAATTGTCGCCCTCAGCAGAACTTTTGAACTTGTTCTGAGCTGACTCTGGATGGTTCTGAGAGAGTTCATATAACAACACTTCCTAGATAGTTCAAAAATGGTCATCTCCGGGCTAGAACAAATGTGGTTAGTTTTAAGCTGGTTCTAAGAAGTATAGTATAGAGCCTTTTCTTTAAATACTGTAATTAAATAAGGACGCATACAATTTTGTAAATAATAAATACCTCATTTTATGATTAATTACTTGTTTTGCCATAATTTACTTTTTGAGGCAAACTGTGCTTTAAAATTAGAAACATAATGTGTCAGTTATTCCTTCATTTTCTAAAACTGTCATTCTTAAAAATACGTTATATTTGTTGCGTATCGGTATTTCTGTGATACTTATAATTAAAAATCTAAACTAACCGCCCAATTCTGTGTTTTCTTGATAAATTTTTTGTAAAGAAATTTTATCAAGATTTTTATCAAGAAAAAGCTTCCTTCGAATTCTGTGTCGATATTTATAAAACAAANATGTGTCAGTTATTCCTTCATTTTCTAAAACTGTCATTCTTAAAAATACGTTATATTTGTTGCGTATCGGTATTTCTGTGATACTTATAATTAAAAATCTAAACTAAGTCGCTTGAAAAAATTAGAAAAAACGGTGATATATTGAATGCTTATTTGTGATAATTCATAATTAAAAATCTAAACTAAGTCGCTTGAAAAAATTAGAAAAAACGGTGATATATTGAATGCTTATTTGTGATAATTCAGCATTAAATTGTATTAAATGTATTGAAATGTAATACACAAACTCTCCGGCATCTANAATTATAAAGATTTTCAATTTATCAAGTGCACAGAATCGGGCTGTAAGTCGCTTGAAAAAATTAGAAAAAACGGTGATACATTGAATGCTTATTTGTGATAATTCAGCATTAAATTGTATTAAATGTATTGAAATGTAATACACAAACTCTCCGGCATCTGATAAGAATATATTGAATTTTGAATATCTTATAACTTGAGAACGGCTTCACTGAATTTAACAAAATTTATGTGGCATATTCGATCTATCATGCAGATGGTTTATGCCAAGTTTGCCCGAATTCGGAAAAGGGGGCGTGGCACCACCATACTAACTAAATATAAAAATAAGTGAACGTTTTCGGTGTGACCATATAACTTGAGAACGGCTTCACCGAATTCAACCAAATTTATGCGACATATTCGGGCTATTCGGGTTTATGTGAAGGTTACTTGAATTCGGAAAAGGGGGCGTGGCGCCTCTATTTTATATATAAAATTTATTGAGTTAGCTTATAACTTGAGAACGGCTTCATCGAATTCAACCAAATTTGTTTAGCATATTCGGGCCATCATGCAGATATTTTATGTAGAGTTTGCCCAAATTTGGAAAAGGGGGCGTGGCATATGTATCTTATGTATAAAAATAAGTACACGTTTTTGGTGTGAGCTTATAACTTGAGGACGGCTTCACCGAATTCAACACATTTATACGGCATATTCAGACTATCATGCAGATGGTTTTGCACGAATTCGTAAAAAACTCATTCAAGTCCCAAATTTTTTTTTTTCAAATACCCACACATCTTAATTCAACATGGAATGACACGCGTTTATCTTACCTTCCTCTTTCATACTTTGTATGAGCTTATTCGCAAAGAAATTAAAAGGGAGAGAAAATACCTTACCAACGACACCTCATAAGTCTAAATTGGGAAGGTTTTGGCCGAGTTATTCAAGTTTTTGTTAAACCAGTCTTTGAAAAAAGGTCAAAAATAGCATCAAAAATCTCATTATGATTCCGTAGAAAAATGTTTCCAAATTNAAAAGGGAGAGAAAATACCTTACCAACGACACCTCATAAGTCTAAATTGGGAAGGTTTTGGCCGAGTTATTCAAGTTTTTGTTAAACCAGTCTTTGAAAAAAGGTCAAAAATAGCATCAAAAATCTCATTATGATTCCGTAGAAAAATGTTTCCAATTTTTTATGCAAACATTTTAAGCTTAAACCGTTTAGTAATCTGAGGTATATTCAAAAAAAAAAATATCTAAAAATAACTTTTTATTAATAAAAAACTAAATTTTTAGAGGTATTTTCAAAACAGTTCAGCGCACGTAAATCTTAATATTTTTGCGAGGTATTTTGGTGGAAGTCTTAAAATGTAATAGATTTTATAATTCTAGTGGAAAACAGTACCAATGTTTTTTTGGATGGGGAGAGATGCAGTCTACTGTACATAAGTTGACTATGATTACTGGGCCGTGATATCATCAATGCCACTAAGTGCTAAAATTTTCAGGCAATAGCCTCATGCGATTATCGATTATATTTTTTGTGAAATATTTTATTTTTATCAGTATTTTTCTTTTAATCAAAACATGTTGAATTAAAAGTGAAAATAAAAAAATATTTTGCCAGAACCCTGCCATAACATATACGATTTATATTCAACAATTTATATTGAGCTCGAGGCCGTTTTTTAAATGAAAATTTATTGTGGAAAAGCAACAATAATTTGAAAAAATGGTAGAAGTGATAGCTATTTCGGAAATCACCACATTTCCTCATCAGACTTCTTTCAGTAGGATTCGAACCGACGATCCCACTGACTCAGCCAGTTGCCTATGCACCGTGCTAAGTACGCCTTGTAAATTATCGTTTGCTTTTTTCCACTATTTTCATTTTTGTTATGCCAACACAATCAAGCGCAGCTATTCCGCTGCAATTCACTTGATCATATGGTTGTTGGTATTGTTGGTTTGTGCTAATAATTCTATTTTTTAGAAGGTTTTAGGTGTGCTCGTCCTTAAGTTATTTTGTTTTTTGTTATTTTTTTGGCCTTATAACAATTATACTCAACAATTTATATTGAGCTCGAGGCCGTTTTTTAAATGAAAATTTATATATTTAAGATGCTTTTCCACAATAAATTTTCATTAAAAAAACGGCCTCGAGCTGGAGGAAGCGTATGCAATTCCCACTGCGTCTAGCATTTGCCATGTCAGTCAACAAGGCACAAGGACAAACTCTTCAAGTATGCGGATTGAATTTGGAGGAGCCGTGCTTTTCGCACTGGCAGCTATTTGTGGCCTGTCAAGACCCAAGATGGAAAAACAAAAAATGTTGTATATCCAAATGTGTTGGATTAATATTTAAAATAAAAAATCAGAAATTTTGAAATAAAACAAATGATAAATTTTCATATAGACAAGTTCCAGGATTTTTCTCTCATTTTTCAATATTTTTCAATATTGGGTGTAGAGAAGCACACCGGGGTACCGCTAGTTCATAATGGTTTTCATGCTAAATATTTTTCGTAATTTTTTATTTAAGGATGACTCACAAGGATTATAGCCTAAACATATAAATTCACGTTTCCATCTGTCAATATTTTAAATCAAAGTTAAAAGTATGTAGTTCTATAGCCCATTAAACTTTAGTATAATTTATCGCGCTGATTTGCGTTCTTTTTACGCACGCTCTTGAATGTATTCTCCTATTTAAATATTTTCGTTTAAGATAGGTTACACTATACTGCACTAAAATTTGATGGGCTACAAAACTGAATACTTGAAATATTCATAAAAAAAGCTCTGATTAAAAGGTTTGAAATTTGAAGACGGTGTTAGAGTTCTATAAAGTTTGCAGCACAGTTAGGAATTCGAATTTAAATGCTTTACGGAATATGAGACATAGTTAAATTAAAAGTTAANTGAAATATTCATAAAAAAAGCTCTGATTAAAAGGTTTGAAATTTGAAGACAGTGTTAGAGTTCTATAAAGTTGGCAGCACAGTTAGGAATTCGAATTTAAATGCTTTACGGAATATGAGACATAGTTAAATTAAAAGTTAACGAAAAATATCTATGAAACGAAATGAAAAACATAAATTAAAAAAAAAAAATCACAGCATCGCTATATATTTCGGGTGCTCAATGATAAATTTACGTAAGTACAGCGTCGGTCATATCAATACCACTCCCATTTCAAAGCGAGATTGTTTACCACTTTTGTTTTTTTTTTTTATACCCGAGCGCACTTGCGCACAAGGGTATTATAACTTTGTTTATATAACGGTTGTTTGTAACAGGCAAAACGAATCGAGATAGATATAGACAAATGTATACATTAATGATCAGAATGAAAAACGAAATCGATTAAGCGGTGACTGTCTGTCCGTCCGTCCGTCTGTGCACACGATAACTCGAGTAAAAATTGAGATATCTTAAACTTAGTATGTGTACTTATTTTCGGCGTAGGACGAAATCGGACAAACCACCATATAACGGTAGTTTTCAGAAATACGAAAACTGCGATATTTTAGTAACTACTGAAGATTATTCACTCAAAACGGACATTTACAATCATTTTTAGGCGAAAAATAAGAATATTATACATTTTTGGAAAATGGGCGTAGCCACGCCTACTTATGATTACACGTGTATATCTTGGGAACCGCGCCACCGGCACGGTTGTTGGGCTTGGTACAATATACCAAANTACGAAAACTGCGATATTTTAGTAACTACTGAAGATTATTCACTCAAAACGGACATTTACAATCATTTTTAGGCGAAAAATAAGAATATTATACATTTTTGGAAAATGGGCGTAGCCACGCCTACTTATGATTACACGTGTATATCTTGGGAACCGCGCCACCGGCACGGTTGTTGGGCTTGGTACAATATACCAAATGGCTGAAAATTTTTAAAATCGGACAATAACCACTCCCACATCCCATATGGCTAATTTATTCAAAATTGATGTTTGCAATAATACTTTAGCACAAAATACGTTTTTGATAAAATATTGGAAAATGGGCGTGGTACNTGGCTGAAAATTTTTAAAATCGGACAATAACCACTCCCACATCCCATATGACGGTAATTTAGAGAAATACGAAATCTACGATAAATACCGAAGCTAATTTATTCAAAATTGATGTTTGCAATAATACTTTAGCACAAAATACGTTTTTGATAAAATATTGGAAAATGGGCGTGGTACCACTTATGATCACATTTATGTATCTCGGTAACCGTTCGACCAATTTGTACCAAACTCGGTACGATTATTTTGCTTCCCACATTAAAGCAAAATGCTGAAAATTATTGAAATCGGACTAAAATTACGCCCACTTTTTAGGTAACGCTAAATTTCAGAAATGCTTGAAACTTTGATATTTCAAAATTTAAGGAGGCTAATTTACACAAAATTGACAACAACAATTCCTTGAAATGAAGTAACATTATTATGGAATTTTGGAAAATAGGCGAGATACCGCCCACATATAACTACATAAGTTAATCGAAGATGTTTTAAATAGGGATAATCCACCCCTGCTTATCAAGTAGCGGTAGTTTTCGGAAAGGTGAAAAAACTATATTTGATACTTGTGCCGGGTATCTTATGTTCGGCTCCGCCGAGTTTAGACTTTTTTACTTGTCTTTTTTTTTAACCTGATTAAAAGGTTGAAAATTTTCANGTAACATTATTATGGAATTTTGGAAAATAGGCGAGATACCGCCCACATATAACTACATAAGTTAATCGAAGATGTTTTAAATAGGGATAATCCACCCCTGCTTATCAAGTAGCGGTAGTTTTCGGAAAGGTGAAAAAACTATATTTGATACTTGTGCCGATCATGAAAAATCGTTAAATTTTCCTTTGTCTTGTATAAAGTTTGAGAACACGGTGTTATATGATTTTGTTTTAAGCATGATCGATCATTTTTTTTATAAAATAATAACAAACCAATTTTAAGTCGCAATATATTGTGACTATTTAAAAAGGAAATCGTGTACACAGACTTTTGCTCTGAAGTGGAGCTTAATTAAATTTTATGGTTATATTTTGCATTAAATTTTATACGTACGTATATATGTATAAAAATGGCATTAATGTTGCCAATAATTACTGTTGTGGAAATATTTTAGCAGTTGCCCCATAAACTAGATAATTACATATTAAATAAACGGAAACAGTTTATGTGTATGAAGTTAGCGAAACAACATCAAGCAAAAAATGTCGCATATACCCATTTTGCCGTTCTAAGATGAGCTAGTTTACTTTTGAAAAAAAAAAAAAAAATTTTTTTTAAGTAAAAAAAAAAATNACCCATTTTGCCGTTCTAAGATGAGCTAGTTTACTTTTGAAAAAAAAAAATAAAAATTTTTTTTAAGTAAAAAAAAAAAATTTTTTTTTGCAATTTTTTTTTTTCAATGTTCAATAATTTTTAGAAGAAAAGGATAATAATATAATAGAAAAGCAAACCCGGTTTCTTTATGTACCACTTTGAAATTTGAACAAACAATAATCTCCATGGTTAAAATTCAAAAAATTAAGCAGCTTCCTTATCACAATCAAACGACAAAATCAAAAACAGTTTTAATGCACAAAACCATTCAAACGGGAAATTGTGTCACAAAAAAAAATGTTTTTATTATTTTTAACCAAGTTTTAAACCCATTTCCAAGTCCCTATTTTTTTTTTAATAATTCTGTTAAAAAAAAAAAATTAAACGACAAAATTAAAAACAGTTTTAGTGCACAAAACAAGCCAAACGTCAAATTATATCACAAACAAATTAATTGTTTTTATAATTTTTAACCAATTTTTAAACCGCTTT
>NW_016163687.1:0-15492 GCF_001687245.7 Rhagoletis zephyria | reverse complement strand
GATCAGGTATCTTGTGCTTCCTAGTGAACAGCACAAGGTCTGTTTTTTTTAGGATTCACTCCCAGTCCTCGCCTGTTAAACCACAANGGGTGTTGCCCTCTAGAGTTATGTTCCCGAGATCAGGTATCTTGTGCTTCCTAGTGAACAGCACAAGGTCTGTTTTTTTTAGGATTCACTCCCAGTCCTCGCCTGTTAAACCACAAGGATAGTTTGTTGAGGGATCTTTGGATCAGATCTGTCAATGTTGAGAGATGTTTAACCGAGATAGCTATTACAATATCGTCGGCGTATGCTATTATCTGACCGCCGATATCTTCAAATTCCCGAAGAAGGCTGTCTACTGCTATGTTCCACGGGAGCGGTGATATTACACCCCCCTGGGATGTACCCCTGACGGGGAACCTTTTTATTACTGATTCACCTAATCCTGCGCTTATTTCTCGACCGATTAACATTCGTTCAATAAATGAGACTAGTGACTTGCTTACTCCCAGATTTGTCAGAGATGAGATAATCGCTGCAGGAGATACATTGTTGAAAGCACCCTCGATGTCCACGAAGTCCGCGAGAGTGTATTCTTTGTAATATAGTGATCTTTCGATTGTGTGCACTACAGAATGGAGTGCTGTTTCAACTGATCTCCCTTTTTTGTAGGCATGTTGGGCTGCCGAAAGTTTGCTGCCCACCTCGTCTCTAATATGCCTATCTATTAGTCTCTCTAGAGATTTCAGCAGGAAAGACGACAGACTAATTCGTCTGAAGTCTTTTGGTCTCGTGTGTGTAGTTTTCCCTGCCTTGGGAATTAAAACTACTCTTACCTCCTCCCATTTGTGGGGTATATAATTAAGTCGTAACACTGCTTCAAAGACTGGTACGAGTATGGGTGCAATCATTTCTGCTGTATGCTGTAGGTCAGCGGGAATAATACCGTCTGGTCCCGGAGACTTAAATGGTTGGAAGCTGCTAATAGAACGCTTTATGTTCCCCTCGGTAATGATATTCGCTGGAATGTCATTATGGTTGTCTGTGATTCGGGTATTGGTGGCTCTACTATGGATGCAACCCGGAAAGTGCGATTGTACTAGAGGCTCTAGAGTTTCTTCGCTGCTAGTTGTCCAATCACCATCCTCCTTAATGAGATAGCTAATATTGCTGGGATTCATAGATAGTATTTTGCGCAATCTGCTGGCCTCCGAAGTACTTTTGTTCTTCTGACAGAAGTTCCTCCATGCGCTTAGCGTCTCTTATTGCATACTTAAATCGGCGTTGCCTGTCTTTAAATTCACAAAAAGAGTTAGAACTCTTAGCTTCATTAAATTTTGATCTGCATTCCCTTCTGAGGGTTGCGATTTCAGTGGACCACCATGGAAGTTTTGGTGTCCTGCTTTTTGCCCTGATTGGGCAGGCTACATTTGCTGCACGATGAAACGCTTTAGTTATATCGTCTACAACGTTATCAAGTTGATGTTCCGAGTTTATTTGATTTGTGTGGTCGGAAATATTATTAGAAAATGTTGTTTCAAACATTTTCCAATTTGTTCTTCTGCGGTTTAAGACCGCTTATTGTTTTCTTACTGGTACGTATAGGTTATAAACAACGTACATGTGATCTGAAAAGGAGTTATCTTTAGAGACTCTCCAGTCATTCAAGAGTTCTGCTCTCTACTCATTGACACATGTAATGTCAAGGACCTCCCTTCTGACATACGTCACAAAGGTAGGGGTATCACCTACGTTGCTAACCTGTAAGTTATTGCACATAATAAACTCGAATATCGACTCACCGCGTTCATTTGTGTCTGAGCTTCCCCATATGTGATGATGGGCATTCGCGTCCGCTCCTATGACCATCGGAGTGCCGCGTCTAGAAGCCTCCATTACCGCGCTCCTTAAGGATTGTGGTGGTGGTGTGTCTGCGTCGTGGGCCATATATGTGGAAGGCAGCCAAGTAGACCTTCCGCTTGATTCCACTGCTATGATGACGTTGTCCGCATCGCTAAACTGTATCAAGAGAAATGCATTAATACACTTTTTTATCAGTATGCACGACCTGGGTTTACCTTTGTCAGTGACATAGACCAGCTTATATCCCTTCATATTCAATCCACAAACCCGATCTTTTATGACCCAAGGCTCCTGGATGAGTGCGATCTCCTCTTCTCTTTCGGCGAGACGGAGGAAAAGTGCGGCTGAGGCCGCCTTACAGTGGTGGAGATTGATCTGAACTATCCCCACCATCAGTTTCGTGTACTGCTGCTGGACAGCCAACTACAGTCTGGTTGGTGTCCTCTTCATCAGAAAGGGGGAGAATATCCTCCCCTTCTCCTTCCACCATGGTGTCGGAAAAGTCGGAGAGCCCCCCCGCCCTCTCCTCTATAGTCACCCTCTCGAAGAGTGCGCTTACCATTCCGGAGGTGGATGCCACTTCATCGTCAGTAGCACTTTCTGCTGCGTTCGCTTCGTCGGTAGGGTGTTGCTTCTCTAACACGTCCTGCCGATAAACGTGGAGGTTCAAGGCTTGGAAGCCATAATTTATCCTCCAGTTTTGGTTGGCAAGCGGTTCTACTGATTCCTTGTTGATGACTATTACCGCTAACCTTCGCTTGCCGTCGATGTCGCCTATCTTTGCTACCTTCCAATCGTGGGTGGGTAGCTCGGGGCTGCGCATGCGTATCCACTCCAGCACTTCCTGTGGGTCCGTGTGGAAGACTGGAATCCAGGCCCTGGATCTAGGCCGATTGGGAATGTCTTCCCGCTTGATTACCTCAAGGTATGCACCCGGCGAGACCTCGCATACGCGACTGATGGCCAGGGTGTATAGGTCAACGGACCTCTGATCTGCACACCTCGTCAGTTTGACGCGGTTTTGAAACGAACCGGCGTCCGCACAACTGGGAGGTGGTCCTGGGTTTTCCCTTAGGACGTCCCAGAGTCGCCTGTTGACCAGGTCCCAGTTATGTGGTGAGATTGCACCATCAAGTGAGCTGCGGTCTATCACAGCCCTAATGAATCTGTCCTTCGCCACATCCGCGGAGGATCTTTTCTGCAGCTCATCTGCTGTTAAGGTGGCGGATACCCTTGTTCTCTTGGGATCCGAGCATAACTCCCTTGAAGATTTCCGCTTGCCTTGGTGTTCGGCCATAAACTTTTCGGCCCAATTTCTTGAGTCCAGCTCTTCTGCGGTCAGATCTTCTGCCTTTTTGTCCCTCAGTCTCTCCAGGATCCTGAGGGCTGACCATCTGGTACTATAGTACCTTTCTGATGCATTAATGTGCTTCTGGGCATGGCTACTGCCCATTGCTACATTAGTGCCAGAATGGCGCACCTTAGAGGCCGCTGGCTTAGCCATGCGATCTGATGTCGCCGACGCCGTTTTAGGGGTTTCACCTGTCGATGCTCCCTTGCCTCCTGGAGTGGCGGGGACGGCAGCAGGGCTAGCTTGTCTTCTCACAGGGCTGCCCTTGCGTCCCGAAGGCCTATCTGCGAGGGTGGGTCTGCTACCAGACGGGTTTATATCCTCGCTAGCTTGTCCGGGGACATGGCTAGACCGGTTGCCGGAAGGGGGCCTCGATGCCTTTGAGGCAGTCCCAGAGGGGACGGAGCGTATGCTCTGCCCTGGCTTGGCCACAGGCATTGCACCGCTGGCTTGCTTGGCCTTGTCCGAGGACAGACCAGACTTTCCTGAATGGGTGGGTCTAATTTTTTGGGGGGTTCTCGGTTATCCGAGGCGGGTTTTTTGTTTAAATTCGTGGTTCATAAACGTCCGCACTGCTCGGTGGAGGATAGGGCGAGATGGGAGAGAAGGGTTGGTAGGTAGGACGAGCATGGGGGAATCGTCGGTACGGTCCTCTCCGTATGTATGATTGGAGGAACACGGCACCCGAAGTTACGCAGATGGGTGATCAACCAAGCTCCACACGGAGCTTCCCTCTTGGTTCGTGCTGGCTTAAAGCCCCCCGAAGGAAGATTTAAACCACCAGTTAAACCTCATTCCCACAGCAAGGGGACCAACACGATAATGGTAATAACAATTAAAAAATTAGAATCAGCGCAAACAAACAATAAGTCTTCAAGCAGAAGCGAAAACAGGAGATTTATAGGAGTCACATACATACAAGGCCTAACTGACAGCAAAACACTGCATAGGAATATTCAAAACAAGAACATAACATATAAGCCACACAGCACGCTAAACAAAATACAGTATATTTTGCTTTGCTGCCTTTACACTTAAGTGCACATTTAAGATACCTACCCCAAAATTCGCATCAGCGGCATCATTTTTAACATTTATAAGGAAACTGCTCCGATAGATGCATTCAATATACCTGTAAATTAGCGATACCCGCCTTAAAAATTGTGTAACTATTATCAATTATCAAAGAAAATATTGCGTTTACCTGCACTGGCTCTACTNTTGCTTTGCTGCCTTTACACTTAAGTGCACATTTAAGATACCTACCCCAAAATTCGCATCAGCGGCATCATTTTTAACATTTATAAGGAAACTGCTCCGATAGATGCATTCAATATACCTGTAAATTAGCGATACCCGCCTTAAAAATTGTGTAACTATTATCAATTATCAAAGAAAATATTACGTTTACCTGCACTGGCTCTACTCTTACCCTAATTTTACAAGCTTTTATTTATTTTGCTCATTTCGCAGAACAACGAAAACGGCTATCATTTTATGTAGCTTCTGGTGGCCCTTAAAATGAAATTTTAAATCTCACCCCCCAGTCGCTCATACAACGGTCAAAGATATCACATATAAATTTTAGTCCCGATTGGAGACGGTTAAGGCGTGTCGCACAGGGGTCAAAGCTCAGATTCCTCTATGTAGACTCAACAAATTTAAATACATTTTTTTTTTCATCTAATACCCAAAATCGATACTACTGTAGGCGCAGATATCACGTATAAATTTTGATCCCGATTGGAGTCGGTTAAGGCGTATTGCACAGGGGGCAAAGTTCAGACTCCCCTATTTTGAGTCTCCATAGAGGAATCTGAACTTTGACCCCTGTGCGATACGCCTTACCCTACTCAAATCGGGACCAAAATTTATATGTATCGATTTTGGGTATTAGTTGCAAAAAATATTAGTTTGAATTTTTTGAGTCTCCATAGAGGAATCTGAACTTTGACCTCTGTGCGACACGCCTTAACCGTCTCCGATCGGGACCAACATTTTTGTGTGATATCTTTGACTATATTAGCATCGATGTGGGGGTTGACGTAGCTATATACATAATTAGATACCATTAGGAAATAAATTTCGATTGCGGTAATTTCTACGTGGTAAGTGCCACCCCTCGGCAGGCAATGGCAAACCTCCGAGTGTATTTCTGCCATGAAAAACAGCTTCTCATAAAAATGCAATCGCCGTTCGGAGTCGGCGTAAAACTGTAGGTCCCTCCACTTTGTGTGACAAAATCAAGGCGCACGCCACAAATCGGAGGAGAAGCTCGGCCAAACACTAACATATGTGTAAGCGCCAATCTATATATAAGTGCTACTCCACTATTTGGTTTCATAGGGATTCGGATACCTTCCTCATTGAAGTAGTAAGAAAATTCGCTTAAGTGCTTTTTTCGGCTAAGTGCACAAGTTTTTCGTGCAAAGAAGGATGGACAGCTAAGTAAAGTATACTGTATTCACCAAAACAAAAGACGAGATAAACCAACAACAACAGCATAATGTGGTCTATCAAATCCAATGCAAAGGTAAAGTCAACGAAAACTGCAACTAAGTATATATAGGCACGACTAAACGAGCCCTTGGAGTCAGAATTAGTGAACACCAAGCAGACGAGAAAAATAAGAAGACAACAAAAGCACTTGCACAGCACTTGACGAATAGCGAACATACAGCAGATTTTGAGAACACCATATTTTTGGACGTAGAAAAACGAGAAAAAACCAGATTAACTTTGGAGAGTCTGCGAATACAGGAGAGGATAAGGGACGCGATGAACTTTAAAGAGGACTTTGCCAATGTAAATTGTGCGTACCGGACGGCAATACAAAATAATAAATCAGATGAGCGAAGACAGTGACGTCAAATAAAAGTGTGCAGTGCAATGTTTTGCGTTTATTGTTATGTAAATCGTTATACTAATATAATACGTAAGTGCTATTGTGATAAAAAAGATGTGTATATGTATATGTATATACATATATTTTTCAGTCATATGTAACTATGTCTAATTGTTGTGTGTATTATGTTTTGTTTTTTACAATAAATCAGACTCCCTGATGAAGGCGTGAAGTACGCCGAAACGCGTAGGAGGAAGAGGAAACGCAGTTTGTCTTTTAATGTACCGGCCGGAAAGCTGTACCAATGACCCAAAAAAAATTTGCCTTATTTCACATTGCTTATTTATACTATTTGTAACAAAACCAGTTTACGGACAGAAGGGAAAAGAACTTTGTTTATTCCGAAAATACAATTAAACAAAAAATGGGATAGAATTCATATGAAGAAAGTAAAATTCTAACAAAATATAGGAAAAGAGTCGTCTTTAATAACTGCTCAACAAATTGGACATAGCGCTTTTGTATGAAATTTTGTCTGCATGTTTTTGAAATGTTGAAAACATTGCTGGAAAACCTTAAAATGTTTGCATGGAACCATGGCCTAATAAACAGGTGAAGTAATAAAACAGCTTTCTCGCTTTATTTTCTGGCATTCGGCTGCCTTATAGTCAAATTTTAAAAGCAATTTTTAAAAATTTTTTCCCGCTCTAATTACTTCACCTGGTATAATTCCTCCATGGCATGGAACAAACAAAAGTTGCCGTTCCTGTTCGCATCATATAACACAGAGAATATTGTTTTGAGTTTTATCTGCATTTAAAATTTCTGCATTATCATCACTGGTTTCACCATATCCCAAATGTGGATTTCGTTTACGAAGACGAAGTAAAATATGTAAAATGTAAAATTTTACCTACTCTCTGACTTCTAAATTTGAACGTTTACTCGGTACAAGCAGGTGGGATGAATGGCGCAATAAACAGATGAAGTAATAAAACAGATTTCTCGCTTTATTTTCTGACATTCGGCTGTCTTATAGTCACATTTATAGGCATGTTTTCAAATAACACAGTGTCAAAATATTTCTTCTCACTCTAATATTACTTCACCTGGTACATATAATTCCACCATGGGTGGGGTGCATTCGATAACACCATACGCAATAATTCCCATTACTTGGACATTAAAAAGCAGTTTCAGAAGTAAACTAGTGTCATTTTATTATTATTCTTTCTAAAAAGTTAAAATGACAGCAGTGCTTAATTGCAAAAAGGGGAGGGGGCGCGGACGTCGGACGCGGCCCGGCGGGGAGGCGCGTGGTGGCGCGCGAACGCGGACCGCCGCGACGCTGGGCACGTTCAAAATTGTATATTTACAAATCCGTCCCTTTAACTTGTTCAGGTACTACTTTTTGTCAAATGTAACTGGGCGACTACCTACATATGTGCACTATTTTGCTTTATTACTCAATTGTTAAGTTTAAAAGTTGGTCTTATTGCTCCACGAGAAATGAAATAAAACAAATTTGTGTTATTTCACATTCAATTGGTTATAGCTTATAGATGACTTAAGTTGGTTATACCTTGTTTAATGTTATTGCTAACATTCGCATTCACATTCGCATTACGAAAATTCGCATTCGACATTCGAAACATCCCTAATATGTACATTAGAGTGGTCCAAAAAAAATAAAGTCGGAGTTTTATTGCCGGCACACCCTAGGATTGATCTATATCGAAAAAATATACCCCTATTTTTTATGTCGAAATCAAAAAATATTTAGGGAGTGCTCAAAGCGCTCAAAGTTTTCCATGCATTTTTTAGAAAAAACCTTTTTTCGTAGAAAAGGTATAAAACTCTTGAAAATCAATATTTTTCGACCGGAAAACTGTGGTTCTCTTCAGGAGACTTCCAGTATTAATGTCCAGTTGCTTATTTAACCATTTTTTAAGATTAAAGATTTTTTATTGGTCCCCCCATTGCATTTTCTAAGGGTTTTGGAGAACCTATAGTTACCATGAAAAAACTGTTGAAGAAACAATTGAGTATTATTACTGAGAATCTCCTGAAGATAAGTAAAGTTTTCCGATCGAAAAACATTGATTTTCAAGAAGACTACACTATTTCTACAAAAAGTTGTTTTTTCTCCATATAAAATACATGGAAAACTTTGAGCGCTTTGAGCACTACCTACAATTATTTTTTATAAAAAAAGGGTAATATTTTTTTTGGTATATAACAATCTTAGGGGGTGGCGGCATTAAAAATCCGACTTTATTTTTTTACATACATTTTTGGACCAGTTTAACGTACATATGTGTGTTACCTGCATTATGACAGAGATTCTAATTCATGTTAATATTTTAGAGTAATAAACGAACTAAGCTTGTGCTGGAGGTATTTTGATAAATTGGTAGCGGGCTCAGTGAAATTTTATTTAACTTACCTTACAATATTTGTGAAAAGTGAAATAGAAATATACGTATGCGATTGAATTTTTACTTTATATTTGTTTTGTAAACCACCTCTCTGAATCAATATGTTAATAATAAAAGACAGTAATCTTTTTCGTTAGTTCAACTTTTTGAATGAGCCCACAGGTTGAATAAAAATTAGAAAAATCGGTTAAAACATCGATGTTTTCATTCGAAGCATCGAACTACCATCTATGCAATTTTTCGAAACATCGATTCTTCAAATATCGATGTTTTCAACATAATTTACATCCCTAATTCAAATTGGAGATATGAACGATGGGGTGCATATAATGGCTAAGAAGCTATTTTTTGCCACCAGTGTACAAAAGGTTTATCAATTTAAAAATTTATGAACACGTCAATTTATAAAGCTTTATAAACCTACTTTATTTTTTATGAATAAGGCCATTCGTATCTTGTGCTATGAAAATAAGTAAATTCTACATAGTTGGTATTTTGTATAATCCAAAATATTTAAGCAGACAGCCCTTGTACTATAAATACCTAATTGCCTTCGTACTTATTATTTAGTAAGCACAAATATGTCCATCACTGCTAAAAAGTTACGTTCCTCTAAAAGAAACACGTTTAATTTTTTCTGGCCGTCTAATCTCTTACATATGTATATGTATATGTATTAGGAATGTATTAGTGATCCCGGGACCCCGGTCTTTTATTAAGTCCCAAGAAGCCCGGGATTTTCGGGATTTGTAAATTGCACTGATGGCAATAATATAAACTTCATTTTCTTGACCAGTATTGGCTATATTTCTTTCTTTTATTTAATAATCAATATTTTTCATAAATGTCTAGCTCATTATACACATAACACCGTGCGATAGTAAATTTTACACACAAACATCAATATAGTATTCGCGATACCATGGGCCAAATAAACTAAAATTGCTTTTTTAGTTTTTTACTCTGACGTCAGTAACCTAAAACTGATTTAAAAAATTCAGTGACATGTGCTTAGAGAAGTAGTAGTACTATCAAATTAAAGAGGAAATTCTGCAGAATTTAATCAGATTAAATTTTTTGGTATATAAGGACTAGTAAGTATTGAAAATGTTTTTTAAAATTTTATCATTGAAATTTCGCAATATTTGCTTTTGAAAAAATAATATATTAAGGGCATATATAAAGTCGATGATATCCTCGAATTCCGTCCGTCTAACTTTATCAGCTCAAAAAACTACCCATTCGTCCTTTTGAATCCAAAAAAATTTAATTTTTTTAAATTCTAAAGAAACTTCCTGTTTCATTTGGTACCCATATTTTTACTCTCCATATTTTCTCCCGGGATGGTAAAAAGCGGAAAAATTAACATCCCTAATATATATGTATTTTGGTTTATTCGCGCAGTACCTGTGTGTTAGAACGTGACACGATGTCATTACATCCTACATTTGTGGAATACATAGAAGGCGCTATTCAATATCTATTAGCTGAAACTGATAAGGACAATACCAGTATTCGGGAAGTTAAAGCACATTTTTGTAATTTCATTCGCAAAATGATAAAGAATTTCTCGCGTAAGTTACTCTATTGGAAACAATTTCATGCTTTATATTCACCAATTTGTATTTTTTGTGTAATCCATTTTAGTAGAGTCATGTGGCACACTTCTAACACGCGAGCTTAAGCGGAGTCTTTTCAATTTATTTGCAACATGGTGTGGATCTTTTTCAAAACCGCTGGGCTTCACTTCACAGATTGGTCAATCACAAGATGAAGAGAAATTGCAGTTTAGTGCTTTACAGGTAATTTTTAATGAAAGTATTTAAATATAAGATGCTATAATAACTATACGACACCCATCATTCCCACGACAGCCGGTTCTACGTAACGTAATGACTCTGGTTTTACTCTATCAACGGCTGCTGTTTCGCGGTCTAACCGTTTTTTGTGTGCTAGAATTCCGCAACCGCGAAGCTTCCGCATTAATTTTAATATTCGCATTCGCTTTCGCATTCGCAAGCTTTTGAGAGTGCGAATGTAGGGCAAGTGCACTTATAAAACGTATATCTGGCAAACAAAATCACGTGTTTTCCGTATGACGGGGATGCCTGACCAAACGGCTGAACCGATTTCAATTCTGTAAAAAGCACTTTTTTGGACCTTCTGTGTGGAAGGTTTTTCGATTTAACAAAAATTGAAACTTTTTGTTGTTGTTGCTGAAAAATTAAGAATGCTGAGACGCCACGATTTCACAATTTTATAGTTTTCCGTATATTGAATGTCACTAAACTACTAACGGCTGGACCGATTTCGTTCATATTTGGAACATATTTCAGCCCCTTAAAGGGAAATATTTCGACTAAAAATTTAATCGCTAGGTGCGCTGGTGTCGGGATATTTATAACAATTGCATTTACTTGCTGCTTGAAACTATAAGTCACATGAACTTGAAATTTGGTATGCTGTCATATACTATATGTTAGGTGCTTACAGTAGAGTATATATCAAATAAAATACCTCTTTGAGGTAAAATTTTCGAGTGACGAAAGCTGAGCTAGAAACACAAAATTTATGATATCAATTAAGTGACGAAAATTATACGCATTTTTTAACTGCCTTTCAAGCGTACGGAAAATCTTTTTTATTCATACAAATCGTTGCAAAAGTTCTGTTTTGTTTTAATTGTGTTTCTAGCAGTAAACGGAAATTCGCAACGTTTCGAATAAATAAAAAAAGATTTTCCGTACGTTTCAAAGGCAGTTAAAAAATGCGTATAATTTTCGTCACGAAATTGATATCATAAATTTTGTGTTTCTAGCTCAGCTTTCGTCACTCGAAAATTTTACCTCAAAGAGGTATTTTATTTGATATCAATTATTTTGGGGTAGCAAATTTAAAATCGACGAAAATACAAACAATCAACTAAATGTTTTATTTTTCTCCAAAAGTACTATTTTGGCACTTCTTTGTGGAAGGTTTTTCGATTTAAAAAATTTTGAAACTTTTTTGCTGTTGCCGAAAAATGAAGAATGCTGAGACGTCACGATTTCACAATTTTATAGAGTTTTCTGTACATTAAATGTCACTAAACTACTAAACGGCTAGCCCGATTTGGTTTATATTTGCAACATGTGTCAGCACTTAGAAAATAAATGTTCTGACAAAAAATGCACTCGCTGGGTGGCGCTATCGTCGGGATATTCCTAAAAATTGCATTTTCTTGCCATTCTGGTTCATATTTAGAATATTAGCCAATTGAACAGAAATATTTGCGCTTAAAACTTACGCGACAGGTTTTCGCTATGGCCGAGATATGCCCATAAATTATTTTACGCTAAGGGAATGATAGATATCTACTATATATTCGCATTCGCATTCGCAACCGCGTAGCTTCCGCATTAATTTTAACATTCGCATTGGCTTTCGCCTTCGCAAAAATCAATGCGGATCTTTTGCGAATGGGAATATTGAAGGGACCGAAATTTATAATTATTTTTTACGAGTTAAACTTGGCCAAATATTTGTTATTCCGAAATAGAAGTCTTTTCCGGATAATAAACAAACCGCTTATCCAAATTAAACAAGTTTGGTATCCAATGAAAGAGTACTTAAATAGCTTTAAAGCTGAAATGTCTAAAAGAGGAAAGCCACACATTGAAAAATATTTCAATAAAAATGTTAATTACCATAGAACACACATTGGGTCAGGTAAGTATTTACATGGATTTCTTTAGCATTAAGTTATAAAAAAATAAAAATAGAGGTGGTAACCTTCATTCGTTATTTCTGTTTAAAAGCTATTTCAGTCCCCTTTCATATGATACCAAATTTGTTTAATTTGGATAAGCTATTTCTTTATTATCCGGATAGGAAGTTTATTTCGGAATAAAAAAATATTAGACCAAATTTAACTCGGTAAAAAATAACTGTTATTTTCGGTCCCTGGAATATTGTGCAAGTGCATAGACGTATATCTAACCAGTCACAGAAGAAAGCATTAAAAATGAGTTACAAAAACTAAAATCGAAAAACGGTGATGACGTGACAAATTCCGAAACAATCAAAAGAATGAGAATGAAGAATTCTTTCGAAAAAAACGGTGTTTAAACAACGATTGTGCCATGATGCTACATGAAAGATGAAAGTCAGGAGGATACATCCAACATTTGCAGCCCCGATGAAATTCTCAAAAAGTAATTATTGCACCGCAATAAAAATAAATAAATATAACTGAAAGTCCTCTCAACTGGTGCATTGTCAATCGAAAAGAATTTACAATTTTGCCAAGTTTCCAGTTTTTCAAGTTTTTCGCAGCGAGCGAGTAATTATTTAGTGGCGCAGGTTTGATTTACGACCCTTCAAAAAGTTTTTATTAAGTACAATGTTCCAATTTTTAAATTCAAGTACTAAAAAAACATTCAGTCTTATTATGAGTTTAATTTTCCCCGAACCGGTTTACTCTTCACTTTTTTTTTTCATGTACATATTTACTATGGGCGGAATACAAATGTTCGGGTGAATTTTTTTTTCGGGCAAAACCCTTATTTACCTAAATCACCTAATTTACCCACCTAAATTATTTCTTAAAAATACAGTACATCCGCATTCGCATCCGCATCCGCGGGTGTTAGCTATTGAACATCCGCATCCGCATTCGCATCCGCGGATGTCTAAAATTCCACATTCGCATCATCCCTAGTATGTATGTATGTATGTGCCAGGTTGCAGCCTAAACGGACGGACAGAATCGAACGAAATTTTGACAGAGTATTGCCATGACACCTGGCCCTANGTATTGCCATGACACCTGGGCCTATAATAGGGAGAAAAAAATTGGGATTCGACAAGGGGGCGCGGCACCTCCCATAGGCGTAAAATTTTTTATCAGCTGTAACTTCAGAACCATAAGTCACATGAACTTGAAAGTTGGTATGCAGGCATACCCTGTACGGAAAACACGAACTAGTGAACCAAATTTCTAGTTCAGTACTAGTTCTTTTTCGCCAAAAACGAACCAGTCCGATAGTAACTAGTACCGCACCAGTCCAAAAGCAGTGAAATGTGGTACTTTTACTAAACTATTTTATTTCAAATTTTGAAAGCAGGGAAGGTAATCATTATGAGTAAAATAATTTAAATCAGCATTTAATCATTATTTTATGAATTATTATTGAGTTTTGTTTTTTCGCTCAAACGGAAATAATTATTATTTGATTTTTATTCTTGGGATTACAAATAATTATTATTTTATGATTTTTTTTGCGCAGAGATTATCATTAATTTTGAGTTTTATTTTTCCACTTAAAAATAATGATAATTTATAAACTTGAAAAGGCCATACAGACGCATCCTACTGAAATTTAGACCTGAAAAATTTGGGTCTTATTCGGGTGCGGCTACCTCTCAAAAGGATACGTCGGTAATCACGCTGGTATAGTTTTTGAGATGCTTAATAATCATTATACTTAGTGGTTCCATAAACAAAGGCCAAGATCCTGAAGGACGATTGATAAAGGCAAAGCAGTTGCTGAAAAAAGGCATCTAAAAAAAAAGTGTCAAAATAATTACCACTTTCTCACTAAATTTATTTAAAAATGCAAGCCACCATAGCTACCTTTTTTTAAGAAAAGACAAATTATTATTTTTTTTATGCAATCCAGCACAGCTACCTTAATACAGTCAGTCAATAAAGTTTAGGTACAACGAATTTTTTACAATACGGGCAACTATTTTTTAAATATTTTAGTTTTCGGTAATTTTTTATAAAAATATGGTCAATTCTAAAAAAAAATTCCCAAAAACCAGAGTTCCAAACCTTGTGCAAAATTTAGGAAAATTCTGCAAAATTTCATTAAAATAATTCACTTTCTCTAGAAAAAGTTGAGTTTGCAGTTTTTTAGCCCATTCAATTTTAGTATAATGACAGCTAGGACTTACCAAACAACAAAAAAAAAAATTGCTAAATATCAATGGTAAGTCCTACCCAGGGTACGAAAATAAACTGTACAAAACAATTCCCATTTGCTCATCCATCATCATATCATTTGTGGTTTTGTACAGTTTTGTACATAGTCAGAAACAAATTGTAAGATTCACTGTCATTTTCCCCAACGAGAAACGTTTGCTTTTCGTTTGTGACAATTGTACCATAGCGTACGTTTTATATGTATGCAAACGTTTCAGTTACGTGAAAAATATTTTTTTTTGTCAATTTTCATATCCAATTCAATTAAAAAACATGTACTACATACATACATATATTTTTCTCTGCATGATTCATTTCGTTTGTTGTTTCGTCTCTAACTACTAAACTACTGTAGTGTACTATCGCAAAGTGAACTCAGCCGTTTTGTTTTCGTATTGTACCGAACTGTTGAAGTAATCGAAACGAAATAGCACTGTACAATATAGTTTATTTTCGTACACTGGTCCTAGCTACCCCAAACTTGCACTTTGTTATACTAAAATTGAATGGGCTAAAAAACTGCGTACATAACTTTTTTCTAAAGATTGTAAATTGCAATATTTGGATGGAAATTTGGGGAATTTTCTTTAATTTTGCATAAGGTTTGGAACTCTGATTTTTGGGGTTTTTGGTGTAGAACTAACCATAGCGTATAAAAAATTAGGGGAAAATAAAATATTTAAAAAATAGTTGCCGGTATTGTAAAAACTTCGCTGTACCTAAACTTTATTGACTGACTCTATATGTTATTTAAGTACGACACAAACTTTCGAAGTTCTTCATATACATATAAGCTTAAAAAGAACTGAATTTACTTAAAAATCAATATGCTTAAATTTAGACAAGTAAGACAAAGTGAACTAATATTTTTACTTTTAAGCAGAACGCACTTTTGTTTTTTACTTACTACTTAAGTTTAATTCTACTACTACTACTAACGTGGTTTATAAATTTTTATACCCGAGCGCACTTGTGCACAAGGGTATTATAACTTTGTTCACATAACGGTTGTTTGTAACAGGCAAAACGAATCGAGATAGATATAGAC
>NW_016163686.1:21095-35273 GCF_001687245.7 Rhagoletis zephyria | reverse complement strand
GTGTGTGTTTACGTGGTATTTTCTGGGTGTGTGTTCTAGGGTTAATGTAGGTTTGCTTGCGTAGTCACCAAAACCCATTTCTTTTAACAATGTTCGATGAAAGATAACCTCCTTCGTGCCTTGGCAAAGAGCAATGTATTCCGCTTCCATCGTGCTTAGCGCTACCACTGGCTGTTTTCTGGACTCCCAAGCAACCGGCCCACCAGACATAAACAACACATACCCAGTATAAGATTTCCTGTCGCTCATTTCGCAGCCCCAGTCAGCATCTGTGTAACAAACCAAAATTCCTTCGTTAGTTAAATAAACAATATTACCTGCTGGATATTTTTTAAGTATCTCAGCACATATTTAGCAGCTCGAAAATGTTCTTCGTGAGGGTGACTGCTGTACTGCGACAATTTCGAGACCACATGACTTGATATCCGCTCGTGATATCACCGCCAGATACATCAGCGCGCCAATTAAGCTTTGATATCTTTTTGTATCAAGATCATGGCAGGGTTTGTTACATTTTTCCAAAACAGTACCATTAGCCCAGGGTGTCGCAGCCGGCTTACAATTTTCCATGCCCCAGCATTTCAACGTATCGTTGTTGATGAATCGATATTGCGCCTCTTAGATTATCTCAAACTTGGCACAGTTGTTAGCCTTGATACAGCATACCAAATGGCTGAAAATTTTTAAGTCGCACAATAACCACGCCCACATCCCCTATAACGGTAATTAAGAGAAATACGAAATCTTCGAAAAACCAGTAAATATTAAAGCTAATTTATTCTTGTTAGAGAATTTCCAAGGATTAAGCGTAAGCCGCAATGAAAACACGTGTGTTAAGCTTGAATATTCTTGATCGACTTAGATTTTTATTAGCAGCAATAATAAGAAAAAGGTATATACATGTACATATGCATAGAACTGCACATAAAGGTGTATGCATTTTATTTAAATATATTCTAACAATCCCCCGCTCAACCCAAGTGCAATTACAAATCATGAATTGAAAAGTGTTTTCCATGTGAATCTTTAACAAACGACATGAAGCTAAATGCTTAGATTTCGTTAACATTTTCGTCAAAACATCTGCAGCGTTTTCTTTGGATTCTACATATTTTACATCAATCTCTTTATCGTTAAACTTATCTCTAACGAAATGAAAACGAATGTCTATATGCTTGCTCTTTTTCTGAACAGTAGGGTTCTTCACAAGAAATTGTGCGCTCTGACTATCACTCAGCATTAATGTAGGTTTGCTTGCGTAGTCACCAAAACCCATTTCTCTTAACAATGTTCGATGAAAGATAACCTCCTTCGTGCCTTGGCAAAGAGCAATGTATTCCGCTTCCATCGTGCTTAGCGCTACCACTGGCTGTTTTCTGGACTCCCAAGCAACCGGCCCACCAGACATAAACAACACATACCCAGTATAAGATTTCCTGTCGCTCATTTCGCAGCCCCAGTCAGCATCTGTGTAACAAACCAAATTTCCTTCGTTAGTTAAATAAACAATATTACCTGCTGGATATTTTTTTAAGTATCTCAGCACATATTTAGCAGCTCGAAAATGTTCTTCGTGAGGGTGACTGCTGTACTGCGACAATTTTGAGACCACATGACTGATATCCGCTCGTGATATCACCGCCAGATACATCAGCGCGCCAATTAAGCTTTGATATCTTTTTGTATCAAGATCATGGCAGGTTTTGTTACATTTTTCCAAAACAGTACCATTAGCCCAGGGTGTCGCAGCCGGCTTACAATTTTCCATGCCCCAGCATTTCAACGTATCGTTGTTGATGAATCGATATTGCGCCTCTTAGATTATCTCTGCGAATCTCTATACCCAAATAAAACGAAATCGGGCCACCATCTACTGCTTCAACATGGTTGTTTAAACTTTGAATAATGCTGCTCATTTGTTGTTGGTCTTCACACGCAACCAGTATATCGTCTACATACAGCACAATAAAAGACAAAGCATCGTTTTCTCTTCTCACGTAAACATAACTATCAGCTTTACACCGCTAAAATGCCATCGTCGACAAGATATCAGAAACTCTTAAGTTCCACTCACGACCAGCTTGTTTGAGTCCGTATAGCGACTTTGCTAATTTGCAAACTTTGTTTGGAAACTGCGTACTCTCAAAATTTTGTGGTTGAGTCATGAAAACTTCTTCTTTCAAATCACTGTTCAGATATGCTGAAACAATATCGACATGATTGACAAGAAGCTTATGCTTCGCTGCTAACGCTAGCAACAACCGGATCGTCGAATGCCTAACCACAGGTGCAAAAGTTTTTTTATAGTCCACATTAAACTTTTGTGAGCATCCATGTGCGACTAAACGGGCTTTATATTTTTCAGCCGAACCGTCTGGTTTTCTTTTCAGTGTAAACACCCACTTACAACCAATAACGTTGCTTTTGTTGGGTCTATCGACGAGTTTCCATGTACCATTCTTGAGTAAAGCATCATACTCTCTCTGCACTGCAGCTTTCCAATGCTCACTGTCATCGGAATTCAATTCTTCCGTTACAGTGTTTGGCGACTCGATGATTGAATTCAATACCTCTGTATTAGACTCTTCGCGAAAGACCTTTCTTGGCCTTCCCGCCGCACCAGTTATCAGCAGTTTTGGTCTGCCCCTTTTTCTCTTTCCAGCTTCCACTATGATCTCCTCTTCTGATGACGTTTCTTCTTCTTCGTGCTGCAGTGCACACACAGCTATCGGCTCGTGTGAACTCTGCATTTGCACTTCCTTGCCTACACGTTCTTCGTTGTTGTTGTTGCGTTTATCAAAAGCACCGTGAATAAACACATCTGCGCTTACATCGCTCTCATTTGATGTCTTTCCCTCGAAATTATAATAGATCTTCTATTACTATCATATAGTCGATAGCCTTTGGTTAAATTATCGTAACCAACAAACTTCAGTTTTAATCCTTTCGGCTGAAATTTTCCGCCTTTCTGTGGACCTTTCTGTAAAACTACAGCATCGCAGCCAAATATTCGAAGATGTGACAAAGACGGTCTCCTTTTGAACCACTTCTCATACGGAGTCTGCTCCCCCAGCGCTTTAGATGGACACCTATTACGTATATTCGTTGCCGTGTTGATAGCTTCTGCCCACAAGCTCTGCGCCAAGCCAGATGACTCCACAAAACAACGCGCCATCTCTACCAGCGTTCTGTTGGCTCTCTCCGACACACAGTTCTGCTGTGGACAGTAAGCAACAGACGTTTGATGCAGAATTCCATTCTGGGAAAAATATTCTTTAAATTGGGAATTTATGTACTCTTTCCCATTGTCACTTCGAAGCACTTTCAATTTGCGGCCTGTCTGCGTCTCCACCATCGCAGTAAAATTTTTGAATGCACTAAAGGCTTCTGATTTTTTATTTAAAAAGTATGTATGGGTATACCGGGTATACTCATCAATAAATGTCATAAAATATGACGAACCACCAACTGATTTCATAGGTATTGGGCCACACAAGTCGCTATGAACCAAGTCAAGCACATCTTTCGAAGCTACATTTGAATAGCTGCCATACGCTTTACTCTTAATTTTGCAAGTAGCACAAGTAAAACAGTCAATTTTTTTTGCACATTCAAGCTAAGTCCATGAGCCATATTTTTGTTCGAAAGTTTTCTTAATCGTCTGTGTTTAGATGGCCTAGCCTTTGATGCCATTGCCGAGTATTTTCCTCGTCAATCAACCTTTTCAGTTACCGTAGTCGGCTTAAAACAAACCGAAAATACACCACATTCAAAAACCGCACAAAATATAGTTTTACTTCTCTTATTTTTAACAACTGCTTTTCCTTTAGAAAATTCTACATTATTTCCAGCTTCAGTTATTTTTCCAATTGAAATAAAGTTTGAGTGTAAATTTTGAGCAAAGAGCACATTTAATATGGAGGCACTTCCGAATGCAGACTTTACATTCACTGTACCCACACCTTCGGCAAACACGCATTCCCCGGAAGCTAAAATGATCTTTTGTCTTTGCTTTTTAAGAGAGTCAAACCATTCTGCTCTTCTGCACATGTGGGAGGACGCCCCACTATCCAAGATCCACTTCTCACTTATTTGCACTGTTTCCACAGCTCCAAATGCGCTTGCTGAATCTGCCGTCTCTTTGTTTGATTTACACTGCGCTCTTATATGCTCTTTTTTACCACACCGATAACAAGTAAAGTTCTTTGCATTCTTGTTGTTATTATAATTTCGCGAACTAAAATTATCTTTGTTTTTGTGGTTGTCATTTCGCTTCCCACCATTTTGCGGATTTGCAGCAAATACAGTTTCCGTATTTGATTGTACTTTTTGACTTTGCCGAATTTCCTCTTCAAGGACTTTAGAGGTCAAAGCACTAAAAGTCGGCAGACTGTCCCGGCTTTCCATAGCTACAACAAACTTTTCTAGCTCGTCGGGAAGGCTACATAGCAAAACAACTGCCACAAGATCATCCGGCAACATATTGTTCACCTCCTTTAGCTCATCTACTATAGATGTAAATTCATTTAATTGCACTGAAAGCTTTTACTTTGCTTTAAAGTTAAACCGGAGAAGTTTTTTAAAGGGTGTCACTTTCCTACAGGCACTGTGAGCTCTGTGAACCCTGCTTAACACAACCGTGCACCTTTTGCGGTGGTGCAATTTTTAACATGAATTAGTTCACTTGGCTTTACACATAAAGTTAGAGTAGCCAGAGCCTTTTGATCAGCAGTATTCCACGCCAGTTTAGCTACCGGTTCCTCGGGAACAGTATCCACGACCACGTGCCACAAATCTAGGGTAATCAATAAACTTTTTACTTGGATTGACCACGTTGCGTAATTCTCCGAGTTGAGCTTTTCAATATTAGCTAGTGAGCTCGTCATTGTATTTTTTTTTTTTTATCTCCTGATAAACAATAAAACCAAAATAACTAGACTGTTACTAATAGCGATTCAAAGTAGGCACTCTGGGCCCATAACCACTGTTAGAGAAAGCCGCAATGAAAACACGTGTGTTAAGCTTGAATATTCTTGATCGACTTAGATTTTTATTAGCAGCAATAATAAGAAAAAGGTATATACATAGAACTGCACATAAAGGTGTATGAAGGTGTACTTGCTAGAAGGCAATTGGGTTGTATGGTGCATTTTATTTCAATATATTCTTACAATTCTAAATTGATGCTTGCAACAATTCTTTACCAAGAAATACGTTTATTATAAAATTTTTAAAAATGGACGTGGCACCGCCCACTTATGATCACATATATGTATCTCGGTAACCATTGTACAAATTTGTACCAAACTCGGTATGGTTATTGTGCTTGCCACGTAAAAGCAAACTGTTTAAAATTATTGAAATCGGACTAAAATTACGGCCGCTTTTCGTATAACGGTAAATTTCAGAAATGCTTGAAACTACATATTTCGAAATTTAAGGACGCAAATTTACACAAAATCTATACACCCCGGCTTACCATGTAGCGGTACTACATGGTAAGCCGGGGTATTTAATGTTCGGCTCCGTGCGAACTTAGACTTTCTTACTTGTTGTAATAAAAATTAATGCAAAGTGGTGAGTGGACACATATTTTGTACAGACCATGAAATTGCCAGAGATGCGAACTGTTTTTTCGGTCAAAGTTCCGATGGGTGATATCCAATGAAAGGTCGTATATACAAGAAATAGTTTCAATATAAAACTAATTGAATTTTTTTTAAATGCTTTCACATTTATATACATTATGCAAATTTGCATAACATAGTAAATTGCATAAAAATGTAAAACTAAGTATTTATCGAGGAAGATTATCATAAAACGAATGGAAATCTTTGCGTATATGTATATTGCTTTAACGTTTGAAGGCTGTTATGTTTAGATTGGTCAATTTTTTTGCACCATCGTAGAATAGCTCCGTTTCGTATTGCTGTAATAACAGAGCTCATTTTTGTGGGACTGATGTCCAGCAGTCGGTATGACGCAACTTCAATTTGACTTCACCATTTACATGAAGCAATCCTCTGATACTGCTTACTGGTGCTTCCCCAGGTTTTTTACCTGGCCTTATAGTTGTAGATAAAAAAAAAAATGTATACTCTAAATAATTAATAATATAAGGATGTGATGGCCTCGCCTGTCGGTGAATATATCGGTGGATTGAATACATTTTCTTATGTAGAGTGGACGCTGTCTACGAGTACCTCCACACTTTTTACTTTGTTAATTGTGGGATTCCAATTGCAAGCGATCAAATTAAATAGTAGAATCTATGTAGTGTACAGGGCTACAAACTATCCTTATCTATGAAGTACCATATTGAAGATAAAAAAGTGCCAAAATGTGCCAAATACAAAAATAAAAGTGCCAAAAAAATTGCCATTTTTTAAATTCTTCCCATTTAGCATTAAAATTAGAAACACATTCCTAAAACAAGAGTCGAATGCCGAAATAAGATAAACCAGTTTTATACACTATCGAAATTAGAAAATTTTAGTTGAAAAAAAGAAGTAAAAGCAAATGATTTCACAAAAATGTTCTAAAATATTACTATTTTTCAAAAGTGCCATTTTGGCACTTTGTGCCAAATTGAAAAATTAAGTGCCATTTGAAGTAAAATAGTGCTAAAAATGGCACGGTTTGAGCCAAGTTGGCAGCCCTGGTAGTGTAGATGGTATGTGCATAGATATGTAGGTATGTATTTAGTTGGTTTATAATAATTTTTACATCGATGTCAAAACACACTCACCAGATTCGCCTGTGATCAAAAACAGTTATAAGCAAGTAAGCGTACCCGTTTTTTCATAGTATTTCTAGTACTGCGGGCACATAGCTGTTTTTGGTCAGTTCTAAACCAAAAGATATATATTTAAGAGAACGGCAAATGCAGTAATGTGGGCAATAGAGAGTGTTATTAAAATATGCAGTAAAAAAATACAAAAATCACATAACCGTTTTTGTTGGCGCAGCGACGCACAATGGAACTACAGCGGCCAAAAGTAGTAAAAACGGATTAGCGAATTCTGAAAAAGTAATTACAAAGATGCATAGAAAAATATCCAGGTCACCCAAAGCAAAGATAATTTTTGATAAAAATGCATATTTGCAGCATGACATGAGCTTCAAGTAGGAACTTTGCGAAAAAATAAATTTGAAAGAAAAAAATTTGATTTTGTCGCAAGTAATTTGAATTAATTTTTCCACTTGTGCGGACATATAAAAAGCCAATCTGATTGATGAGCAGTTTTTGAATATATCCGTGGTCCAGCATTGCTTTAAATTTTTATAAACAGTTTGCCTTGAAATTTTACATTATATTGTGAGTATAAAATTTTTCTAGTGCTTACTTTAAAAAGCGATAATTAAAAAGGACCTAGGAAGCGAGCTAAATCATACTTAGGAAAAGTAATCGTTAAATATGCATGTCATATCTCAAATAGTTCCAGCTGCGAGAAAGTGCGAGTTCAGCTTCTATTCTTACTTTTACTGTAAAATTTATTGAATTTTTATTATAGAGCTGAAGGGAAAGACTCTGATATGTACATACATACAATAAATAATATGCAATATAAAATGGAAATTGAAGAAGGTGTAGATATAAGTGACCCGCCAATCCATTAATCACATTCAACATTCAGCCAAAAATGGACGCTTCTCTGGACGAAATCCGTTTTCGATGACAAGAGTCCTGCTTGCCTTAGCTCAGCTTTTGTTGTATAACATGTAGGTAAAATATAAAGTTTCAGTGTAAATACATATCGTCCACATAATTTGGTATGCAGGTATTGTAAATGTTTTCGTTTTGTGATTTTTAAAATGAAGAAATAGGATCTTCTTTAGAAATAAAATAAATGTGCTTCTTAATTTTCTCCAAAATTCATAAAATTGATTACTTGGAGTCAAAAAATTTGTGTAGGAGGTGGGCGCCATAATAAGAAATTTTTTATTATCTTCCAAGTTGGAAAGTTTTGGCTTAAACGAGCAGGGCGCACCGAATTTCATAAAAAAATATTTTTTTTAATCTGCGCCTGTATTTCTAGAATTACTAGAATAATATATTTTAAAATATGAATATAAATGGTGGATGTACTTTAAACTTGATTGATTTTTTTAACTGAGCTTATATCTACATCCAGAGTAATTTTGACTACTGAAAAATATTAGCGAAATAGACCAAAAACACACTTGGCGAAATTTACTTTTTTCCCAGATGTTTATAAAACAACAGGAAAAGTCTGCTAACTTATCCCATTCCCTTTAATAGCTGCAACAAGTCTAGAGAAAATAATAGGAATTGACGTAAGTATATTCGAACGCAATTTAAACATATTCAAGAAATCAAATAGTGAATATGGGCCCAATAGCTATTGTCTCAATTTGAGGCCCTCAGCTACAGAAAATATGAAATTTGAATAAATCCTAGACCCAGGACTGTACGGGCGAATAAAATTGTTACAAAGGCTAGGAATGTTATAATATGCGGGGAACTTTAGTGTTGAATAGTAACGTGGTTATTTCTAATTTTCCAAGGGCTGTCTTTATTCTAGAACTTGTGCGAAGTTACAGTAACAAAGGCTAATGAAGTTATAATAAAATACGTATACAAGGGTTGCAGTGGTGTACAAAGTAAGGTTGCATTTTGGTGTAATAAAGTATGGAATGTAGAGGTGATTTAATTTCTCATCATACCGCCAGCCCTGAACCATAGTTTCAGCCAGAAGTTGGTAGCAAGGCGATTTTCGTGATCGGTCGTTTATAAGTTCCCTTTCCAGTGCGTACTGTGACAACTCTCACGCACCCGTCGAGGCCGGCATGGACTTCTTCAATTTTGCCCAACATCCACTTTGTCGGAGGAACGCTGGGATCCTTGATCACTACGAGTTTTCCAGCTGTAATGTTAGGTTGAGCGGTAGTCCATTTAGTGCGATGTTGTAGGGAAGTTATGTACTCCAAACTCGGCTGTTAAGTCAGTGACCAATTCAATGTGGATCGCCTTCGTGGACAAACATACGAAAAGACATATGTATGATTTACAAATTCTTGGACGCTTACAGTTGGTCATTTTGATGTTAATCGGTCCTGCGAAATCACATCCTGAGTTTAGAAATGCTCTAGCTGGCTCCAGACGCACTGCTGGCAAATCTGCCATCCGCTGCGCAGAAGTTTGCTTCCGTAGTATGAAGCATTGCTTGCACTGATATACCACGGACCGGATTATATTTCTGGCGCCAATTATCCAATAGCGCTGTCGAACGATAACAAACAGCTCGTTAACCCCCACATGCAGATACATTTTGGGTAGATCTTCGACGATCAGTCTGCTAACATGATGTTTCGGAAGAATGATAGGGTGTTTTATATTGTAAGATAATGTAGCGCGCTCAATACGGCCGCCCACACGAAGAACACCCTCTGGATCGATAAATGGTGATAATTGCATAAGTTTGTCCCTCTTATGGGAATTGGTTTTCAATCGTCGAAACGTATCTTCAAAAGATTCCTGCTGAATAGCACGAAATAATGCATAGCGTGCTTTTTGTAGTTCTTTGTGCTCCAAATGAATAGCGTGAATCTCGCGACTATGCCTCAGCTGTGATATGAATCGAAAAACGTATGCGATGACATTGATCATTTTCTGGAATGATGACACCTTATGTGCATAGTCGATAAGAATTGATGACTCCTTTTCACGAGTTATGGTATGTAGTACTGTTTTGCGTTGTTCCAAGATATCATTTGGCAGTTCACATCCTGCTATTGGCGTGTGTTTAGGCCAGAATGAGTTTGGCTTCCTCAACCAATCTGGGCCTGTCCACCATAGCTTATGTTGAAGGAGTTGTTCCGGTGTGAGCCCCCGGGATGCACAATCCGTGGGATTTTCATTTGTGTCAATGTAGTTCTATTTGCTTCTTGATAAACAATCAAGAATTTCTTCGGTTCTATTTCCGATAAACATTTTACAATTGCGAGGTGGAGACGATAACCAATGAAGGACAACCTGAGAATCTGTCCAAGCATAGACCGTTACGTCTGCGATGTTGAGTGAAACTTTTATCGAATTGTATAAGCGTGTTAACTGGAGCGCGGCACACAGCTCTAAGCGCGATATAGACACCGCCTTGAGTGGTGCTACTCTTGTCTTTGCAGCAACCATCGAAACTGACCTTATACCTTCTTAAGTGCATACACTATAGACAACAGCAGCATATGCGGACGTTGAGGCATCACAAAAACAATGAAGTTCGAATTGCTTTGCAGGATTCAAAATGTTTCTTGGAATAGAGATCGCTTCTAACAAATGCAATGTTTCTCGTATATGTCGCCAAGTGCTGCTAATACGATCTGGTAGTGGGTCATCCCAGCTGACATTTGTTAACCATATCTCTTGGAAAAGGATTTTCATTTTGACCACAACTGGTGCTAAAACCCAAAAATATCGAATATGCGAGCAATTTCTGAAAGGATGTGTCGTTTAGTTGCGTTAATTACAGTGGGTGTTCCAACATGAAACGAATACTTATCTGGCTTGGGATTCCAATAAAGACCCAGTATTTTGATGTAGTCTGAACCGCCATTTTTGTGTTTCGAAAAGGCCTCACAGTCTTCAGCAGGCACCGTCTGCAGAACTGCCGTGGAGTTGGAGCTCCATTTACGAAGATGAAAGCCTCCAGACTCAAGCAAATTAACTAATTCCGTTTTGAGATTAATAACAGCATCTATGGAATCTCCGCAAGCCATGACATCATCCACATAGATGTTATTACAGATTATGTTAGCTGCATGAGGAAAGTTGTTGATGTTGTCCATTGCGAGTTGTTGTAAAACACGAACAGAAAGAAAAGGCGCTGACGCCGTTCCGTATGTGACTGTAGATAACCAGTAGTGCTTGATGGGCTCATCCGGTGACTCTCTCCACACAATACGTTGGTAATCCTGGTGAAAAGGCGATACCCAAATTTGCCTGAACATCTTTGTAATGTCGGCGACGAACACGTATTTGAATTGACGAAACCGTAGCGAAACACCAAACAAGTCCCGCTGTATTGGTGGACCAACCAAGAGTTGGCCGTTGAGTGATTTACCAACAGCATCTTGATGTGACCCATCGAACACCACGCGCAATTTCGTCGTCGAGCTCTCGGGTTTCAAAATGGCATGGTGCGGAAGGTAGTAGTGAGGTGATTTGTCAATGTCTTCTAAGGGTATTTGCTGCATATGACCCAAAGTCATGTATTCATTCATAAATTTTGCATACTCTTGTTTTAACTGCTTGTTGTGGTGAAAACGTCGCTCCATGCTATTCAACCTCTGAACAGCTCCTTGTAAAGTGTTCGTGAAAGTTAGATCTTTCCCTTTAAACGGCAGCTCTACAACATATTTGCCGTCAGTAGAGCGTGTATGTGTTTCTCGAAAATGAATTTCAGCGGGATCGTCATGATCCGATTGTTTACTAACTGGCTTGCATTCATCCAACTCCCAAAATCTTGTAAGTAGCTTGTCTACGTTAATCGTGGCAGTATATGATGAAATTGCGTCTTCTCTGGTCACTATGTCTACTTGACCAGAAAGTATCCATCCAAAAATGGAATTGATTGCAAACAAGTTTGGCTTTTCGATTTGAATTTTGCCATCGGTGATGATATTCCAAGCAATATCTGCGCCAAGTAGAAAATCGATTGGTGCACTTTGATTGAAATTTGAGTCTGCTAGCTTAAGCGACGAGATTTTCTTCCACGGTATGTTGCTAATGCTATGCTTTGGAATGTCTGCCGTAATACGTTGGAGTATGTACGCACAAACCGAAACGTTGGAATTGTCGAGTTGAGAGCTGATGGCCAAATTCACGCAGCCCTTTGTCGTACCTGCCTCTGAAGATGAAATACCTTTAATGTTAAGTCTCGCCTCTGATCGTGATACACCAATGCGCTGAACACAGGTTTCCGATATAAATGATACTTGCGAACCAGTGTCAATCAAGGCACGAAGTTTATGAATGTGCTCAGAAGCATCTCTCACCAAAACCTTTGCTGTAGGAAGTACGACCTGCATGCTGTGCATGCCCTGCAAACCATAATGACTTGCGAGTGCATCATCTGGAGTGCTCTGCAACGATATGTCATTACCATTTGTATGATATGTATTTTTACATAAATCAGATTTCGATTCCTTATCTGTAGACTCATGGAGCAGTGTATGATATTTCGCATGGCATGTGCGGCAGCTGAAGTTTGATTTGCAATCCTTAACTCGATGACCTGCTTTGAGGCAGTTGAAACAAATAGACTTCGATCTTACTTGTTTTCTACGATCTGATATAGATGCTGCCATGAAGTCTGTGCACTTTGCGATGTTATGCTGCCCATTACAAAATGCGCACGATGAACCAGATGTTGCTGCTGTAACATGCGAACGTACCGATGTATTACGCACTGTTACGCCTGTCGTGTGTAACTCATTTGATTCCAAATGAATAAAACGAGCGCCAAGAAACTTCAAAAATTCTTCAATTGTAATACTGGTTCGAGATCCAACATGCTCAAACCAATTGTGACGCGTTTCTGCATCCAATTTGTTAAGCAGAATAAATATCAACCAAGGGTCACGTTCCTTGATGTTTATGGCAGATAACCCTCGCAAGCATTCGTCTGCACCGTCAATAATTTTTCGTAAAATTTTAGGATTCGTTGTTGTTGTGGTTGGCAGTTTCATAAAACTGTGATGAACGATCTTGCTACCAAATGTGGCCTGTCGTACCGTTGCTGAAGTTCATTCCATGCCTCAGTATAAGTTTCATTCGTAACTGGTATGTTCTTTATTAAATCTGCAGCTTCACCGCCCAAAAATGATGATAAATAGTAAAATTTCTGCGTATTTGACAAATGGCTTTAGAGTCTACCGCGCCTTTGAATATATCGCTGAATGTCTTCCACTCACTGTATTCGCCCGAAAATGTCGGCACTGTCATTTTCGGTAACACTACGTCATTATGTTGCAACACTAGATTTTGCAACCCTAAGTGTAACTCGTTCACTGTTTGCGGCGTTTGCTGCCTACTCGCTGTTTCTTGCTTCTCACGCAGATGTGTCAGAGAACGTTTAAAACAGAGAAGCAGCAACACGCTACTCGTTGGTATTTTGTAATAGATCAGAAATCGGCTAGAAGCTCACCACCAAGGCGTATTTAACAAGGTGGTGTTGGCCGTATATAAGTAAAAAATTACACTAACAAATTATACGCTGATGTCCATACTGTCATTGGTATGAGTTACAACAAACACATCATTTTGACGTAATGGCCTCCACGGCGAAAAACTCAGCTGTCGCCCCAACACCACCTTGTTTAATACACCTTGGTTCTCTGCAATGAATGTCAGAACAGGGATAGATCACAAAACTTCCACTGGAATGCACTACCGGACGTCACTGGAATGCACTACCGGAAGTATAGGGTGATAATTGCAAATGCATTTGACAATTCGTAGATAAACAAAATAAGCCTTTTGTATACATATGTATGTAAACGTTCGATCCAATCAGCAATCAGCGTAGTGCGAAAAACTGTGTTGCAATAAAATAAAGAAAATAAGATGAGGCCTTTGCATGCCTTTGAATTCATCTTATTCATTTCATTGAAGAATCTGACCTTTCACGTTATTTCGTAATAAAACAGGGTGGCGCCGAAAAAGATTTATGTGCACTTTTTTCTAGTGACCGCTAGATGACGCCGAGCTGTCAATTATTTGACAGTTTCCCTATATTTCTTGTTCCATGCCGGAAGTTTAGTTTAACTGTGAAATTCTGTGGTGTTAAATTTATGATATTCGCAAATTGTTATTTATGTTTCACAACGAACTGCATTTTTACTGCATTTTTACTGCATTCTGCTGGAAAGCATTTCTTAACACAAAAAATTTGCAGAAGAAAGCGTAAAAAAACGTGAGAGCTGCAAATTTCTGCTAGCAAATTTTCTGCCAACAGAAATATGCAGTCATATGTTTAAAAAGCAGCTGTTTAAAACGCACAAGGAAAATTTTTACAAGTTTATTTTAATTCACTTTTATAAAACAAAATGAGCGCATCGTTATCAAAACACATTGAAATATTGCAGAATGTAAGTATTCAGAATGTAAGTCCCTGTAAAAATAGTTGGACCATATAGTCTATTTCTGGCATATTGGAG